>NW_015627907.1:43342-64258 GCF_001515625.1 Sinocyclocheilus rhinocerous | reverse complement strand
AATGTTGTATTTACCCTGTAACTACATGGAACAAGAGGGGAACAAAGCACCACTTGAATTTACAGCCCGCAAATGTTGTATTTACCCTGTAACTACATGGAACAAGGGAGGAACAAGTTGGCCTTAAACACAGAACAAGTGTATATTTGCAAAGTAATTACAAAGAAAAATATTGCACTAGTTTTAATTTAATTGTTCGATGGCCAAATTAAACCCTCTAAATTTTTTTTTGCTATAAAAACACCACAGTATACATCCACTGAAATACAAATGTATCATGTATTTTTTTTCTGCGAACAGCTGGAAAGAGGTAAGTTTGTTTTAAGCTGCATTGAACCTTGATGGTATATCATGGAGCCAAAATCATCACAATTAAAAGAACCAAAGACTTAAACTACTTCAGTCTGTGTTCATTTAATTTATTTAATACACGAGTTTCACAATTTGAGTTGAATTACTGAAATAAATGAACTTTTCCATGACATTCTAATTTATTGAGATGCACCTGTACATACATACATCAGATTTCAAAGTAATGTTCAATATGCACTATCATTGCTCAGCATGTCAGTACATTAGTGGCATTTTTATTATTATAATTTTTTATTCTGATCTTTTAGCATAAATAGATATATAAATAAATTAACTTTTATATCAAAATATCAATGCACCATATCATGCATACTATATCACATCAATGCAGCTATAATGTGATTATCATATTCAGGAGCATTTCTTCCGAGGAGGCAAGGGAGGCAGTGTCTCCTCAAAATATTGGATGAGAAAAAAAATTTGTAACAACGCCAATATTACAAAATATAACATAAAAAGTGTATAAATCACTCATTTGTCTAAAGAAACATTGTCCAACAGCAACACCAGCAGGTAAAAATACAGCAAGAGTCTGTGTCTCTCTCACCTCCCCTGAGCACATTGAGTTCCCCTTCAGGAACTCGAGCGGTGTCAGAAACGCTTTGGGAATGCGTCTGCTTGACCGCATACTGAAGCACATGTGAAATCAGTCCATTAGAGTGGCGAGACATAACGGACGGGGTGACGTAGCGACCAGGAAGCGTTAGTGAGTGGCTGCCGCTGTGCACGCTCCGCTCCCTCCTGCTGCTCTTTGAGGAGGGCACACAGGCACGCGATCCTTGCGGTTCTGGTCCCGCGGCTGCCATGGAGGTGTGGCGATTGAGATTGCGAGGATCACAGATGGATCCAGTGGAGGGGTTGCAGACGGGCATGGCCCTTTCTGTGCCCTCACCCTCTAGATCCAATGCTCACTCTCAGGGTTCGGAAGCTCGCTCTTCGGTTTCTCCCCCCCCCAGAGTGAGAGCATGTTGCTTCGGCTCTCTTCCTCTGAGGAGGTCGATGTGGAGAGCATCGAACAGGACTTGTCACCCCAGTCCATCCAGTATGAGGAGCTGTTGGAGGTGGTGACTCGTGCTGTGGCTAAATAAAAAAAATGTCCAACAGAGAAGCAGGAAAAACGCCCGTTCTAAGTCACCTCCTCCACGTCGGAGCCTTCCTTTCTTCCCTAATCTCCACACTGAGGTCTTGAGATCATGTGAAAGACCTTATTCATCCCATCTTTTCAGCCCTAATGTTAGTAATTATTCTAAAGTCTTGGGGCTGAGACAAAATGGCTATGGGCTGATGCCCTGGGTTGAACAGACACTTGCTATCTATCTGTCCCCAGGGTCAGCATCATCCCTGAAGGCTCCGGTGTTGCTCAGCAGGGCTTTAAAAACAACATTGGCCTTCATGGGTAAAGCTTTTATGGTGGCAGGTCAGGCTGGTGCTTGTCTGCACAGCGGTGCTGCAGGCATACCAGGTAGACCTGCTTAAAGACCTGGACGGAGACGACGAAGTGCACTTTGATGATATTAAATAGTTGAGTCATGCTGCTGATTTGTCTCTCCGGGCCACCAAGGAAACGACCAGAGCTATTGGTCTCTCCATGGTAGCGTTGGTGGCTACAGAGAGACATCTCTTGTTGAACCTGTCCGATATGAAGGACAAGGACATGTTCTTCCTTTTGAATGCCCCGCTTGCTCCTTCTGGCCTTTTCGGCAACGCTGTCAGCTCTGTCGTCGAGAGGTTTCAGGAGGCTAAGAAGCAGGTGGCGGCATTCCTTCCTCGCCGAGGTCAGTTCTTAGGGGCTGCTTGGCGGGAGCAGCCCCAGCTGTCTTCCAGCTCCTCATACAGGGTGCAGCAGAAGAAGAGCGTTGCTTCCAGTGCTCCCCCACAGAGAGATCAGGGGTCGGGGCGGCGCTTTCAGTCGAAGTCCTCCAGGGAGATGGGGGATCTGAGGACCGTTATTCTTTCTCAGAAGATTTCGATTCTCAGAACTGACAGGGGGGTCTGCGGTTGTGCCCACTTTGCAAACTGGCACACCAGATCCTCCTGTGGGCCCAAGGGAAGCTGCTCTCTGTGAAGGCAGTTTATATCCCTGGGTACCTCAATCAGGGAGCAGACATCCGGTTGAGGTTCCGGGGAATGGAGGCTCCACCCCAGTGTTGTGAGGCAGATTTGGAGTGTTTTTGGCCAGATTCAAGTAGACCTATTTGTAGGGGTGCAACAGATCGTAGATGTTCCGTGATCCGTACGGACCAGGGCCCACGGTTCGGCATACATGTGATTTGTGGATTGACTGTTAAGTTTAACCATCAAAGAGTGAAAGTTTATCATTTGCACGTTTTCTCTTGCCAATTTACACATTCAAGCAATTTTAAGATTCCTCTTTCACATACACACAAATATATGTTAAAATACCCGTTTTGGCAAGTATTCTAAACACAGTCGGTTATGTATTAAGTGAAAGTAAACAGCTGAGAAAGAATCCGGATGTGTGTCAGTATTAGGCCTGTGCATTTGGTCTTAACACTAGAACCGCCACGGCGTAAATTTTACCCGTGGCTGTTTTTCAAATGTACATTAATGAGGAAAAAAAATTAACTTAAATGATTTTAGCAAATGGCTGCAATATAACAAAGAGTGAAAAATTTAAGGGGGTCTGAATACTTTCCGTACCCACTGTGTGTATATATATATATATATATATACACACCTTGCTACGTGTACTGCGTTAGGCTAACCGAGACTTGTCATTTGCACTTATATATTGTTGCTCTTTTGTTAGTTTTGACTGCTTTTATTGTCCTCATTTGTAAGTCGCTTTGGATAAAAGCGTCTGCTAAATGACTATATAAATAAATATAATGCATGTATGTTCACGCTGTCATTTTCTTGCCACTTATGTTTTAACTTTGTACATTACTAGGTAACGCCTTTCACTCACGCCTTTCATTTAGCGGATATGAGCTTCATAAATAAAGTCAAAATGACTAAAAAAAAAGACGATTTATGGAAGGTAGGTATTAGAAACACTAAATGCCATGAGTGATGGAGAGTCTGATGGTAAGTTATGCGTCCTGGGTCGGCTCAGCATCTGACGGCTCATCTGACAGTGATCCAGATATTATATTTACATGTTTTAGCCTCAGGTTACTCTAATTGGTCAAACTTTGGTTTAATTATTTAATTTTTGTCTTGCCATATCGTTTATTGTTCGCTACTGTGTTGCTATTCTAGTCTGGCCGTTTCCTGAAGAAAAAAAAATCTGATCTATATGATGTAATGAATAAAACCATTTTTTTAATTACCCAAAGTTTAATGGTGTTGTTCTCTTATTCAAATTATAAATTTTATAACTAAACAAATTAATAAATATTTAGATGAAACTGTGCACTTGAATTTTTCATCGCATCATCCTATGCAGTGTGGTGAATTATTATTGCTCATTATTGTCTATAGGCTGTTTTAGTCATTCATAGGATGGGTTATCATAATATATTGATTAATGACATTGTATTATAATATTAAACCACCCAAATATGTAGGCTACTACCTTCTAATTTCCGTTGTCAGTGCAGACTTTTTTTTTAGCTTAGGCTTCTGACCACTATGGATTAGTTTAGCCTGCATTAAAAAGTCTTGAACATAAAACAACAGGATAAAAAATATAGTTGATGACTAGACATAATCATTTCATGACTCTAGACACTTCTTTGTAAAGACAGTAGCATAATACAGTGTGAAGACAGTAGCATAATACAGTGAAATAATATGTTATTTAGCCATATAAATACAGTTGCCATGTGTGTGGGTAAAATTTACCCGCTGGCGCTTTTAGGTATACTGCGACCTCTGGTGGTTCTAGTGTTAAAGGGACAGCAACCAAGAAATACTTGCTTCTGTCTGCTAATCAAATAACACCACAGTTTTAACAAGAATCAATCTGTATTTAACTTGTGCAGTTAGCACTATTGTTATTTTACAGTTAATTATTACATTTCTGCACCTGAATACTGTTACTGACTTTATTTGTATCTGTTATATTGTATTCAGATGCTTGTGATTTGTGTAATTGTTTTTGTTTTATTACTAACTTTATTAGTTAAGCTAGTAGTTTTTGCCGTGGTATAGAAGTACTTAAAGTATGCTTTCAGTATATTTTATTTATTTATTTATTTTTTTTTTTTTTTTTAATATATTGATTAATGACATTGTATTATAATATTAAACCACCCAAATATGTAGGCTACTACCTTCTAATTTCCGTTGTCAGTGCAGACTTTTTTTTTAGCTTAGGCTTCTGACCACTATGGATTAGTTTAGCCTGCATTAAAAAGTCTTGAACATAAAACAACAGGATAAAAAATATAGTTGATGACTAGACATAATCATTTCATGACTCTAGACACTTCTTTGTAAAGACAGTAGCATAATACAGTGTGAAGACAGTAGCATAATACAGTGAAATAATATGTTATTTAGCCATATAAATACAGTTGCCATGTGTGTGGGTAAAATTTACCCGCTGGCGCTTTTAGGTATACTGCGACCTCTGGTGGTTCTAGTGTTAAAGGGACAGCAACCAAGAAATACTTGCTTCTGTCTGCTAATCAAATAACACCACAGTTTTAACAAGAATCAATCTGTATTTAACTTGTGCAGTTAGCACTATTGTTATTTTACAGTTAATTATTACATTTCTGCACCTGAATACTGTTACTGACTTTATTTGTATCTGTTATATTGTATTCAGATGCTTGTGATTTGTGTAATTGTTTTGTTTTATTACTAACTTTATTAGTTAAGCTAGTAGTTTTGCCGTGGTATAGAAGTACTTAAAGTATGCTTTCAGTATATTTTATTTATTTATTTATTTATTTTTTTTTTTGCTGATCCGAAAAATTATCTGATCCGTGACTCAAAATCTGTAATATGATCCGAACCGTGAGTTTTGTGATCCGTTGCACCACTACCTATTTGCACCTCAGGAGATGCACTGCTCCCGGGAGTTCTGGAAAGAATCCACCGGGATGGGGTCAGTCTACTGCTAGTAGCCCCGTTGTGGCTGTCCTGAGTGTGGTTCTAGGACCTTGTGTCCTTTCTCGACGTGTCTCCATGGGAGATTCTGATAAGGAGGGACCTTCTGGCAGCACAATTGTTCATCCTTGTCCGGAGTTGTGGAAATTGTGGGTGTAGCATTTGGACTAATCAAACACACATTTATTAATTATATTTAATGAATAATCCAGCAAACCCCCTCACCCAACACCAGACTTGGTGCCTAAATGTTACCATGGCAACCAGGACACCTCAGCCAGACCACATAAACTTTACGACCTAAAAGTATGTAGAGAGAACACCCTATCACTAGTTAATATCCTCTCACTTGCATGTTAGGTCTCTACAAATTCGTATTCTAATGATCTGAGAGTGTATATTATATTTTGATACCTATGCAACATATTGGTGTTCTAAGAATCTTTAATAGTTTGTATATCAACATCCAATGCAGTTACATATGCAAAATACCATGCTTGGAGACAAAGAGTCATAAACTTTCCCTCAAAAGTTCAAGACACCATTGGATCTTTGATCACCCAGGTGTGACCTCGATAAAAGATAAAGACAATCACATCAGTGACCCGCCTTCAGTCTAGGTTCTTTTAGATTCTGAGAAGGTGAGGATGCTGAGCTAGAGTCTTCGAAGGACCCCTAAGTTTGTGCGAGGCTGTGGCCTTGTCTTTCCATTCACCAAAGATCCTCGAATCTCAGCTGATGTCTCTCTAGCTCTGCGCTCTTCTCTCATCACTTTCCATCTGGGAGAAAACTCTCCCGACCACCACAGAGTCAGAATAACATCTTTTTGGAGTTCATCACTCTTCAAACCTGGAAGAACGTGATCGCGACTCCAACACCACCGAACCTCCAAACCATCAAGATTTTCATCCGAGACTGCATCCGGACACTCGTTCAACGGCCAAGGCAATGCAAGTATTGTACATTTAACTAAACGAAACAGAGGTTTATTATAAGCTGTAGACCCCATTCTAAAACAGAGCTGATGGTTTCACTCAGGTGGTTAACTGACTCATTTTCCATAACTGCATTCTCTGGTTTCTCTAACTGCTTTCAGTCATCCATTTAAACTCCGCCCATGTATGAGTGATGTATGTTTGTTTGTTTAGATTAGTTATGTGTTAGTGTTTAGTTAATACAACTTTTGTGCACAAATTACATGAGTTTCTGGTTCTGTCACCGCTTGTGAATAGTGTCCCTTTTATGATCCGATCTATAGCTACATGCTCTAATGCATTGTTACTGTAAGAAAGTTGTTTCCTGTGGCCACGAAAATAACCTTTCTAAGAGTTTATATGAAATTGCACTGAATGTTCGCTGGACGAACAGATTAGTTGATTGTAATATTAATTCTGCTACAGTTGCTACTTGCAGCTGAGGTAAATAATTTTAATTAATTATAATTAATTATAATTATTTATATACATTTCCCTTTTGAGCTACTTTGATACATGGTTGTGGCCTCTGAGGGGGCACAACTAATTCTCCACTCCAGAACTCCCTCCACGAGGAAACTGTACTCCCTGAAGTGGAAGTGTTTCACTTCATGGTAGGGAGATCGTCAGCTGGACCCAGTTAACTGCCCGGGTGGTTTAGTGCTAGAGTTCCTGGAAGAACGTTTCTCTGCAGGGTTATCTCCCTCCACCCTTAAGGTATACGTGATGGCTATATCTGCTTACCACACCCTTTTGGATGGTCAGTCATTGGGAAGGAACCCGTTGGTGACACGTTTCCTTCATGGTGCCTTGAGGCTGAGGCCTGCACTCTGCACTAGGGTCCTGGCATAGGACCAGGCCATGGTCCTAGACGGGCTAAGTAAGGTCGCTTTTGAACCTCTAGAGGAGGTTTTGGAAAAGTTTTTGACACTAAAGACAGTGTTTCTATTAGCCATCTCGTCTCTCAAGAGAGTTGGTGACCTTCAGGCCATTTCCGTTGTCCCATCATGTCTTGACTTTGCACAAGGAATGGTGAAAGCCTTCTTACACCCGAGGCCGGGCTATGTGCTGAAGGTGCCCACTGTTGTTCCACGCCCCATAGTGGTGCAGGCATTCTGTCCTCCTCCAATCCGGGAGCCAGACCAAGAAAAGCTTAATTTGGTGTGTCCAGTTAGAGCACTGGACACCTACATCCACAGAGTTGCCCTGTGGAGGGAAAATTATCAACTTTTTGTCTGATTTGGTCCGCCCAAGAGAGGTCTCCCAGCAACCAAGCAGACATTAAGCAGGTGGATAGTTGAAGCTATCTCCCTGGCTTACGAGTCATCTGATCTGGGGGAATGGGGGAATGTCACGTGAGAGAAGGCAATGCATCCATCGTGAAATGATGTTCGGCTGTGATTGGTTCATGCGATAAATGCCGCCTCTTGTGTTTGAGCGCGTTCCGCATTCACAAATCAGTCTGAATGAACAATATAGTGGCGTCAATGGGAAGACAAAAAAAAAAAAGTAAACAACTACTCACACAACTTAGATATAATCATTTTGATGCGTCAAAATCAGACTTAAAATGCCATGAAAACACGATCTGTGGGCGTTTTTAGTGAGTAATCAACTTCGTGAAATTTAATGTAAATATCTGTGTCTGTGACCAATTTTTACCGAGCTTTGATGACTGATGATCCAAAAAATTCAAAAATAGTTAAAAGTTAACTATTCAAAAGAATAGCTGAACAAGTTCACAAATAAAATATATTGTTTACATGTCTTGAGTTGATCAACATTGTTCAACTAAACAATAGAGATTATTTTGAATGTAACAATTCCATTTTACCTGAGTCTTGATTCTAGCCCGGTTTACCTCATCCTATCTGATCTCTGATTGCCCTGTAGTTTATAGCCTATCTTGGATTAACCCTTTGCCTGCTGTTTTCGGATTGCACCTCGCCTGGACTATCTTCTGTTTCTGGATTCCCCGTTCGCATCACCCTCAGGATTAAGTTCGCCGTTGATCAACCCACGCTTGTTTTAATTTTACTCTTGTGTCTCGTCTGTACCATACCTGTTTGCTGGTGTTCGACCTTGCCTGTGTTTTGACCATGTCTCTGAATAAAGTTATGCGTATGGATCCGCACGTCTCTCGTCTCAGTCGTCCTGTTACAACTGTATATCAGATATAATCAGAGGCGGACAAAGTACTCAACTCCATTACTTGAGTGAAAGTACAGATACTGCTGGTCAAATATTACTCCATTACAAGTAAAAGTTGTAAAGACAGATTTTTACTCTAGCTTATTGCCTGTCTTGGATTAACCCTTTGCCTGCTGTTTCGGATTGTGTTTGCACCTCGCCTGGACTATCTTCTGTTTCTGGATTCCCCGTTCGCATCACCCTCAGGATTAAGTTCGCCGTTGATCAACCCACGCTTGTTTTAGTTTTCATGACCTGCTCAGATAGTGATCCAGAGACAGATCTTTGATCACTGATTAGATGCTATGGAAAATGTCAGAGCAAACATTCTTTAATTATTAATGTATTTATTCTACAATTAACCATAGCCTGCTCTTTATCTGCAGAAATAAAGCTTGTTTCAGATGAAGCTAACACGTGCCCATATATCAACATTGTGTAAGTAAACAATTGTAATGTCACGTAAAACAGTCCCACTGCTTTGTGGACGTGCCGTAAGTGAAATATGGACTGTGATCACTAACAGACTTCAACACTTAATTTGTTACACACAGACCACCAGGCATGACCAGCATGTTTATATTGGCTTTGCACCATATCAAGTGTGTCTAAACAGACTGCGCAGAATGACTTACGTCTTCCACACAACCTCGCACATTCAAACAGAGCTTCCAGAGAACTGTTATAAAACCAATTACCTGGCAATACACATGTACAGAAAATGTGTAATGTCCACAACCCCCCACCCCACCCACACACACACACACACATACAGTACATACATACATATAAGTGACAGCTTTGATGCTTATCAAATTTCACCATAAAAGGAACAAAATGACTTGTCGTTTGTTAAACATACTGCCTGGGTTTGATTTGTAAATTAATTACCCATAAAGAGGATCGTCCTCCATCACTGAATGATGAATGGTTTAAATGTATGAGTGATACTTGCATTGTGGCTCCGATCCTTTCCAATTACCTCTAAATGATCTGATCAGTTTTTAAAAACAACATAAAACAGAATTAAATTGTGCATGTGTGTGAAATAAAAAAAAAAATGCACTTGAAAATAAATTGCATTTTTTTAAAAATATGATTAATTAATTACAAAAAATTAATTCATCACATGCTATAATTTGAAAATACACACACACGATGTTTGTAAAATGTTTAATGGATCATGTGACACTGAAGAAATGGCTGCTAAAATTGCAGCATTGCAATCACAGAAATAAAGCACATTTTGAAATTATTAAAATAGAAAACAGTTCTTTTAAAATGTAATATTTTGCTATATTATTGTTTTTTTTTCCATGTGTTTTTGACCAAATAAATAAATGGTAAATGGTAAGCATATGAGACATCTTCCAATCAATCAATCAATCAATCAATCAATATACATTCACAAATATATATATATATATATATAATTGAAATGCACATATTGCATATTTAGCTACATTATTTAATATAACAGTTGTGAATAAGATTCCCAACCCAGTTTCAATCTGTGACTTTTGCTCAAAGACCAAAATATAACTGCACAAACATGCATTCAGTCACACATAACAAAAGGAAGTTGTAACAGCCTGCCAGGTTTCTTGGTCATTGGCAGAGCTTCACACATACTAAATGTGCGGCTCAGATTGCAGTCAGACATTTTGCTGAAAGAGATGCCGACCCACTTAGGGCTGTTGTTTGAGCTCAAATGGATTGCAGAAAAAAGGATACCTCAAGGCTCTTAGAATGGCATACAGATGCACCTAACCAATTGTTAGCTATAGTCAACCCAAACTAATTATGCACTTGAAAATGTTCCATTGTAACTGAGGTTGCCAGTCCATTCATGTTTCTTGTTAGATTAGTGCACTTTGTTTTCCCCAATAACATGCTGTATGCAGGCATAGGGTTGGGTTGTAAATGAAGTGGTCTGCATAATTCCCTTGTTCCGAACCATTTGTGTCATTTAATGATTGTGACAGATGCAACACCTCTTAATTTAAAACGTGAACACTTGGTTTTGGGGTTTAGGCAAATACCAATCAAAAACATAAAGGAATAGTTCACCCAAAAATTAAAAATTGCTGCAAATTTACTCACCCTCAGGCCATTCAGCATGCAGATGAGTTTGTTTCTTCATGGGAACAGTATAAAAGGGGCACATGGAACAAGGTTTTAAATAGGGCTGTGCTCAAAATATCAATACATTAATATACTGTGACGCATTACTTGATGATACGCGTATTGAGATAGATGCGTCTGTATTGATACAGCAGCAAATGATGTGATGCGTAAAAAAAAAAAAAAAAACAGAACAGAACAGAAAAAGACAATTTTAATTTTAAAAGTTAAAATATTTTTTTCTTTGCACCTCTTAATAACTATAAAAAATTAGAAACTGAATTGTATTATTTATATTCATAGTATTACCATTTTTATTATTATTATTATTGAGTTTACAGGGTATGGTGGTGGAATTCTATTCTAATCCTGTTCTCAATTTATTCATTTTTTGAGTATAATTTGGAGGATGAGAAAATCAGAATAAGCCTGGTTTACCAGTGTTGTGATATTTATTTTTAAGGCACAATGCGCATGACAATCGCATTCGATTAATCGTGCAGCCCTACACTCCATGTTTTTAAAATGCATACTGTAATAATAATAGTTCAAAGTATGAATACTTTTTTGTCATAACATAAAAAAGACAAGACCCCTCGACGCTTGTTAAACTTTTCTCAATCGAATAGCAAGTATAAAAGAGAACAGGCACCTTTGTTTATATTGCTGTTTGTAGAACTACGTTAGCTGCATTTTTAATATTTAATAAATATTGAATCTTAATAAAATGTAAATTCGTCCCCCGGACTTTATTTAGCCAGGTGTGTTCATGTAGAGGTTGTCACGGGACAGTGTAAATAAATCTATATTTAAATTCAAAGTTACAGGATAGTCTATGCATGCCCTGACGTTTTATTCGTATCCAGAATGAAACAATGTGAACATCATGGAGCGCTGATGTAGCAAATTAGCTCAAAAGGGAAATGTATATAAATAATTACAATTAATTATAATTAATTACAATTATTTACCGCAGCTGCCAATAGTAACTGTAGCAGAATTAATATTACAATCAAATAATATGTTCGTCCAGCGAACATTCAGTATAATTTCATATCAAATCTAACAATGGATATTTTCGTGGACACAGAAAATAACTTTCTTACAGTATCAATGCATTAGAGCATGTACCTATAGATCGGATCATAAAACGGACACTGTCTAACGGTGACAGAACCAGAAACTCATGTAATCTGTGCACAAAAGTTTATTAACTAAACACTAATACATAAATTATCTAAACAAACAAACATACAATCACTCATACATGGGAAAGTTGAGGTTGATGAATGAAACCATTAGTGAAACCAGAGAATGCAGTTATGAAAAATTAGTCAGATAACCACCTGAGTGAATCCATCAGCGCCGTTTAATAATGGGGTCTACAGCTTATACAGCTACCTCTGTTTCGTTTAGTTAAATGTACGATACTTGCATTGCCTTGGCCGTTGATTGAGCGTCCGGATGCAGTCTCAGATGAAAGTGATGATGGATTGGAGGTTCAGTGGTGTTGGAGTCGCGATCACGTTCTTCCGGGTTTAAAGAGTGATGAACTCTAAAAGATGTTATTCTGACTCGGTGGGGGTCAGGATAATTTTTCTCCCAGATGAAAAGTGATGAGAGAAGAGCGCAGAGCTAGAGAGACATCAGCTGAGATCTGAGGATCTTTGGCAAATGGAAAGACAAGGCCAGAGCCTGGAACAAACTTATGGGTCCTTGAAGACTTCTATCTCAGCATCTTCATCTTCTCAGACTCTAACAGAACCGCCCAGGGGTGCGTTTCCCAAAATCAACTATGGTCGCAAGTTCCGTCGTTACAATGGAAATAACAACCAAAGTTAGCTAACCATGCTTTTGGGAAACGCACCCCTGATCTGGTAATCAGTGAAATTTAAAGTGTGAGGATGTAACACCCTCAGGATTTGAGGGAGCCAATGAGGAATGGTATATTTGGAGAGACATTTTACAATCCTTTGTCTCTAGCATGGTGTTTTGCATATGAAACGCGATTGGGTGCTTTAGAGAAGAATCTTCAAGATACTTATAATACTAATATGTCATGAAAATCAACAAATAGGAAATGTAATTTGGAGCTCATATACCAAACATGTTATGGATGAGGTTATATTAACCCTTAAATGCATACCTCGGGTCTTTAACGACCCGGGACATCAGGCTCTACCATCTACCTCCTTCATTTTCTTTTTTTAGTTAGATATCAACTTTCTTAGTATTCCTCAATCTATTAATTATAAACAATATAACAAGAAAAAACTGTAAAATATAAAACACTGCAGAGCAATTACTATACGCAATGGAATATAAATGTCACTGTCATTTGATGCTGGATGTGGTGAATAAGCTACCAGTGATCAAACTATTGAATATAAGTCATTGAAAACGATAGTGTTGAGAATATGGCTGAGATCGTGAATATGAGCCAGATGCTGAATGTACTGTGGAAGTGAGCTCTGACGATGACAGCAATGATAAAATCATCTGCTCAAATTGAACCCTTTTAAGTTCCAAAAGGTAACAAAATATGCTTTATTTTTATTCTTCTGTAATTGTTCTTAAAATATCAAGAGAGTTCAGAGATCCATCCGTGCTGGATATATAGGTCCGAGTCGCTAAAGACCCGACTATGTAATAATGATTGGCGAAACATTCATGCATTTAAGGGTTAACTAGTGATCTATCATAACACATGCATAAAACAGTATACAATACAAAAACACTACACAAACAGTAATGATACACTCAATGTTCTGGGGATGTGCATGATCATTTACAGACTGCTTTTGCTATGACTTAATGAAAGAAGTCATTTCCTATAATGTGTCTGTTTTAGAGGGAATTAAGTAGGGGGATATTCTCTCTACATACTTTAAAGTCATAAAGTTTATCTGGTCTGGCAGAGGTGTCTTGGTTACCATGGTAACCAGGGGCCTAGGGGTCATTCACAGATGTCTCGGCACCCAGTCTAGTTGTTGGATTATTTGTTAAATATAATGAATAATTGTGTGTCTGATTTGTCAAGGCGCTACACTGAACACTCTCAGGCAGTGTATGCTTCATTCATACTCAAAACGGACGCATAGAAGTAATAACCCATGACGTGCAGGAAATCCCTATATGGACAAAAGCATCCAGCTATTGCTGTAGGCAAACCAATATCTGCTGTAGCTGAGCTGAATAAAAAGCAGAAACGTTAGACTGATGAAACGTGAAGACAATAAACACACAATTGAGAAAATATATGTTTTATGTGCGTTTTTCAAGTCATCTCCAGGTGATAAATAAAGTATCTGAATATAATGCAGTATATCATTTATATATATATATATATACATATATATAATTTAGTATAGAAAGTATAAAAATATATTTCCTGCCTTATTATGTGATAAAAAAGTGTTCATAGTAGCCTATAGCCTATTAACCAATCATAAAATTGTCATTAGGAAAATATAGGACAAAAATATAGAATACAAATTATTGGTTATTTTCCAGCAGTGTATTTGATTTCTTAGCTAATTAAAAATAAGAGATTAAAGAAATGAATAAAACCTGTCAATTAGACAAACAAATAAACAAACAAACAAACAAACAAATAAATAAATAAATGAAAAAAAAAATAAATAAATAAATCATGAAGAAACAAACTCATCTACATCTTGGATGGCTTAAGGTTGAGTAAATGTTCAGTAAATTTTCATTTTTGGCCTAACTATTCCTTTAATACCCTTAACATGATGTCTAAAGACAAATATGCCTTGGATTTTTAATGGTAAAGCCAATTACCGATCCAAAATGCACCATATCATATTTTAATCCCTGACCTCTTTATGATATCTGGTTGGGTGTTTACTTTCTGCTGTTAAATATGGGCAGCTTTCCCATTCTTATTTTTTTTTTCCTGACAGCTGTCATACTTGTAAAGCAATTCTGGCACCAAGCACAACCTCTCACATCCTCACATGCTGTTAAACCTGACACTCCATGCGAACCACAAGCATAATGTATTTCATTATTTCTCGTGTTCTCTGAAAAAGCGTTCGGTAAATATTTAAGGTTAAAATGAGGTAAATGTTCGCCCTCAGTCCGTAACAGAATCTCATTACTCTAAACTTCTTGTAATAATTCCGTTTTACTGTTTTATGCCTCTCACATCCAATCTGTAAAATTATCATTTCCACCTGCATATAACAACCTGGCACACATTAGCTCAACGCTATTATCGCTCTCTAAATTGTGAGCTGTAATTTTGGCTGAGAGGAATGGAAATTTGTCATTTATATGCACATATCCCATGGTGATGAATGACAATTTATGTTTTATTTTTTTCAATCTTTCTGCTCTTCCTCAATTGAGATAAGATCTACATTATCAACAAGCAGACCTTATACCCTAACTAATACTAAAATATTGGCCACAATGTTATATCTCTGAGCTAAAAAGTCTTATGAAATCTACACTGAAAACCTAGACTTGGGAGTTGTAAGTCGTAGCCGCAATACGCCACAATGATGTGTTTGGAGTGGTTGCTAAGGCATTGCTATGTAGTTGCTAGGGAATTATGGGCTGTTAATATGTGGTTGATTACTAACCCAAGGCAAATGTGTCATTTCCAAAGGTGTCTATGGTATTCTGGTCTCCAGAATATTGTCCAATTATTGTGGCACACATTTCCTCAAAGTCACTGATATATGAGTTGAAGTTTGATACGTACATTTTTTGAAAAGGTTTTCAAAACCCAAGTATGAGCAATAGTAAGTTCTGTAAGTGTACAAAATGTTTACTCTGGTGGTGCTTTAAAACACATGCCAACGACCCCTTTGTTTTTGAAGCTATGGATCAGCAGACAATGGAGACAATTGATTCACACATGATTAAAGTGCCTCAAAACAGGCTTTTTGCTTGTATCAATTTACTCTTATAAAAGTTCAGTGTGTTGCAACTCTCAGAAGCAGAGCTACAAATTTTGTTCACAGAGCTTATTGCTTGACTCGTTCCAATTCCATGTCTTTTTGTAGATCCTTGGAGTAAATTAATTTATGCTGCTATTGAAGATATTAATTAAGAGGGCTAGAACTCTGCTAATATAAGAATTGATTTTCCTACTCTTGTTCTTAAATTAAAAGATGTATTTTAAAATAATAGTTTAGACCTGAAAAAATGTATTTCCCCCTTCATCACCATGTTGTTCCAAACATCTGCTGTTATTTTTTTTTTACCACGTCTGTCAAGCTCCATCAAAAAATAAAAATTAAAAAAAACATAGTAGACGTCCTCACAATTGCTAGCTAGACGTGAGCTTATATATATATATATATATATATATATACTAATATAAAACTGACATTCAATGCCTTTTCTATCAATTTAATGCATCCTTGTGGAATAAAAATTTTTAATCTATTTTGTATAATTAATAGTAAAATTTTTGTGCCATTTTTGTGCCAAAGGTTATGTGTCATTTAGAATTTAATTGAGAATGCTTTTTTAATTTTTTTTTTCAATCCTGATATTTTACTGAATTTGGATCCATGTACCAATCAGGATATATAGAGTTGTGCTCACTCAAAATTATTTATTCCCTTGGTAAATATGATCAAAGAAGGCTGAGAAAATAAATCTGCATCGTTAATATTTTTTATTTTTTTTTATTTTTAAATTTCACAAAAATCAAACCTTTTATTGGAGAATAAGAATTTAAAATGGGGGAAAATCTCATTATGAAATAAACGTTTTGTTTTTTTCTCTCTCTCTCTCTCTCTGTAATACACATTGGACACAATTAATCATACATTTTTTTATTTAATACTATTTGGATGGATGGATGGATGGATATGGACAGTGCACAAATGTACTGTTCTAAATGAGTCACCTGTGAGGTCCGGTATGAGTTTGGATGCTTCCTTTCAAGACTGATCTATGTAGGCCACAAACAACAAGGCCACTAACTAAGCTTTTAACACTAGAACCGCCATGGGGGTAAATTTTTTAGTTTTTCAAATGTACATAAAAGATTTAAAATAAAACATTCAAGTATCCCAGTCATTGACTTTTACTAAAATTATGTAATTTACAATCCAATGTTGTTAAAAATTATTTAGATACACCCAGATCAAAAAACGGGGCATTTATACCTATAAGCGCCAGCGGGTCAAATTTATCCACCTATATAGGCTAATGCATGTATTTCCGTGCTGTCATTTTCTTGCCGCTTTTAACATTGTATATTTCTAGGCAATGCCTTTCACTCACTGATTTAGCAGTTATCAGTTGCATGAAGTCAAAACGACAAAAAAAAAGGTGATTTATGGAAGGTAGGTATTAGAAACACTAAATGTCATGAGTGATGGAGCGTCTGATGGTAAGTTATGCGTCCTGGGTCGGCTCAGCATCTGACAGTGATCCAGATATCATATTTACATGTTTTAGCCTCACGTTACTCTAATTGGTCAAATTTTGGTATAATTATAAATTTTTTTGTCTTGCCATATCGTTTATTGTTCGCTACTGTGTTGCTATTCTAGTCTGGCCATTTCCTGAAGAAGAAAAAAAATCTGATCAATATGATGTAATGAATAAAACCTAATTTCCGTTGTCAGTGCAGGCT
Organism: Sinocyclocheilus rhinocerous; assembly: GCF_001515625.1. NCBI lineage: Eukaryota > Metazoa > Chordata > Actinopteri > Cypriniformes > Cyprinidae > Sinocyclocheilus > Sinocyclocheilus rhinocerous. The sequence goes on along the minus strand of NW_015627907.1, from coordinate 46,951 downwards.
TTTTTTTTTTTTTTAGCTTATGGCTACTGACCACTATGGATTAGTGTAGCCTGCTTTAAAAAAGTATTGAACATAAAACAACAGGATACAAATATAGTTCATGACTAGACATAATCATTTCATGACTCTAGACACTTCTTTGTAGCCTGTTTACAAACCTGTTGTCAAACAAAGAGAATATTTAATGACATGTTTTAGTCTAAATTCACTTAACATCAGTGGAGTGTTTGAAATAACTTGTAATCTGACATGGTTTCATCAGTGGTGTATGAAGTACCTGAAAGCCATACTCAAGTAAAAGTACCAGAACATGACTTTGGTAGAAGTTGAAGTCACCGTTTAGAATCTTACTTGAGGAAAAGTCTTAAAGTATGTGATATTTATTGTACTTAAGTACTAAAAGTATTGTTTTAATCTTAAATGTACTTAAGTATTGAAAGTAAAAGTACAAGTAAGTGAAAAATTGAAAATAAGCAAATACATATATACAAAATGTTCATACACAGCTTGAGTAGCAAGAATGTGTTCAGTTTTAACTCTTTCTTCCATTTTGTATTTTTGGGTAAGAATAAGAAGCACTTCATCCGGTACTTAGTGTATTTCATTCCAACATAAGAAAACATTTCTGGAATCTGCATCTGAAATAGCATTTAGATGTATTTACACAGTTTATGTATCTCAGAGGGGACATGGATGCATTTAAACTGCAGTTACAGATGCATAAATAGGCCTAATGTTTTGTTTTAAACATACAACATTGAATACTGATATTTTAAATCATTTAAGACATGAAAAAATTGTCGAAATGTGAAATTAAAACCGCCAGTAGGTAACAGCAAGTGACTGTTAATGAGTGAGTCATTGAGATTCAACCAATTCATTCAAATGACTGATTTATTGAGAAACAAAGAATTCGACTGTGTTAATGAGTGAATCACTGAATCATTTATTCAATCGATTCTTTCAAAAAGCTGATTAATTCAATGACTAATAAATCAACGTGCGTGCACTCTGTGTGTGATCTGATGATATAGCCTACTTGATAAAGTCAGATCGCACAACAACACTTACCATATTATCACAGTCGATGCTGTATCGCACACCCCAGACTCGACTTGAATGGAAAATGAATCAGCCGCGGTTGTGCGCGGACTTGTTTGCACATGAGCAAAGGTGTTTTTTAGGAGTCTAACTTGCAAGTGCCAGACCACTGATTCGTCAAACCTGCTTTCCTGCAGTCCGTGTTCTTCTGACTTCTGACTATTTTGTAGTAAGTAACGAATATGCTTCGGGGAAATGTATCGGAGTAAAAGTATACATTTTATTTAGGAAATGTAGTGGAGTAAAAGTAAAAGTTGGCTGAAATATAAAAACTCAAGTAAAGTACAGATACTCCCAAAAAATACTTAAGTACTGTAACAAAGTATTATTACTTTGTTACAATACACCACTGTCATTAGCCATATAAATACAGTTGTCATGTGCGTGGGTAAAATTTACCCGCTGGCACTTTTAGGTATACAGCGACCTCTGGCAGTTCTAATAAATTGTTAAATAGTGCTTGTTTTTTAAACAACAAACTGCTCAAATTGACTCTTTAACGACTCTTCACAGCTCAGATTATTGGGAGGGTTTTAAAAGGAGACTGTATTAATATTTCACATGCTCTGCAAATTAGGTTAATCTCCCCCCTATTCCCATATGCGGGACTCCAAGTTTCTTTAATTTCTCTTCAATCCTGTCTCAGATTCACAATGGGAGGGCTGAGCTTCAGCTGCTCAGGGAAACCATGGTAGATGTGTTGGAGGGGGTGGGAGAGGAGTGAAACCAATGTTGGGATTTCAAAGCATGACATCTGGAGCTGATAACAAGATATACCCACATCTACCTCGGCAGGCTCCACATATACACTTATATATACATTCAGAGACACAAACTCCCACATTCAGACACAAAGAACTGTTTTACGATTCACATTAATGAATGTGAGCAGTCACAGCAGACCTGAGTGCTTTGTCAGGTCTAAATAAAACTCAGCTAGATTTATGAACAACGTCTGTAACAGTTGAAAGGTTTTACTCAGTGCTGAAGTGAAGAGGGTAGAGGCAATTTGAGACATTGTAAACTGCATGCAGGAGAGACCAGGGCTAACTGTCACAAGGGTGAGTAACACTGGTGCATATGAATGAATGAATGAATGAATGAATGAATGAATGAATTAATTAATTAATTAATTAGAATGAATTAAAGAAAAAGGAGATGAAGGAGATGAAGTTACAAACTTGGTGCCTTATAATTATTTTAAGTCTTTACTATGTAATCTAGAGAGCAACTTAACGGTGTGTAATTGTTTTTTCATGTTGGTTTTGTATTGTATGTTGTAACTATGTTGTTTATTTGTATATGCAAACTCGGCTGCCTATCTTGGAGAATATAATATATATTGCCTATATAAAAGAGAAAAGCAGTTATTATTGTTTGCACTTCAAACAGATATAACTTTTGAAAATGTTGAAAACTCACCAAACTTTGCATGCATGAAGGATCTGTAACTAATTGCATTTTAGGTAATTATGGGTTGGATGGGATGTATGGTTGCCTAGAAACTAGCGGTTAAATTTGAGATATTACAAATCAGTCAGCCCTGCTACCTCGTTTGAAATAGAGAGTAAAGATTTCACAAAACAATAATTGTTCTCATGAGGAACAAATTTGTCTCAAGGACTCATAACTTCTATCATTAAATTAGTTACAGTATTTTATGTAAAATTTTCAAAAATCATATTCTTATGAAGCACTCATCCAACATTTTGTCACTTTAGAGATGGTATATTTAATTGAGATTTGTTGAGTTTTAGTGGATCTACAAATTAAAACCAGTGCAACTCAAATTACTATTATAAACTTGGTTTGCGACGAGTCTTCACAATTTAAACAAAACAAAAAAAAAGTACAACGCCTACACTTGCACACTTCATTTGTTCAATTCTCAGAAAGCAATAAAGATAGCATTTGTCATTGTAGTGGTAAAACTATTGTGATTTGATACACGTACATGGTAAACCTAGCAATATTTATTGGAGCAGTAGGGTAAGTAATAAATGAAGTGGCAGGTATCAATGTTAAGCTCTAATATTACAGATGAAAGTTCACATGACATTCATAAGCAATATCAGGCATGATTTCCAGAGTTAAGAGTCAATTTCAACTTATACCCATTGGATTATTCTAATTGCTGCCTAAAGTTATATGAAAAGCCATTAAATAGTCTATATTCAGTGTTGGAGATAACGCATTACAAGTAACGTGAGTTACGTAATCAGATTACTTTTTTACAGCTAGTAAAATAACGCATTACTTTTTAATTTACAAGAAAATATCTAAATTACATTTTCAAAAAAAGTAACGCCAGTTACTTTGTTTTTCCATTATGACTGACAAGTCTCCTGTCCCCATACTGGGAGAAATCGGAAGTACAGAGGCGTTGTGTGCGCTGTGTGAACATAATGTTACTGTAGTTCTAGACTAAATGTGTGCATTAATTCATCCCACTCGCAAAAAAACAGATTTAGTATTCATCAAAATGAATTAAAACAGTGAAATGCAAAC
>NW_015627907.1:36321-42630 GCF_001515625.1 Sinocyclocheilus rhinocerous | reverse complement strand
TCATTTAGGGGTAGGAGTTTATAAGAATCCATGTCTGAGGGGAACTTACTGTCTTTAGAAAAGTTTAGATGGTATTATTTTCGTTTCCTCTTGCCTCTGTATAATGCATATTACAGTTTTTCTCGATTGCTTAAACACTATCACCAGGCTTTTGAACTAAAATTTCAAAACCATAACGCCATTTATCAAAAAGCACACCCATTTCCCTAAACTATAAACACTATTCCCCTTTTTGACACATGAATCAGATTTGTTGAACTGTCACTGCAAAACTCTACACACAAATCCCTTCATTTCTCATTGCCTAGACCATGTTGTCATTTAGAAAGCACTAGCATTCAATATTGTTCACTCAAGTCAGCATAGCTTGAGCTCAATTAGCACACAGTTACCCACGTGGAAACACTAAGATTAAAAATTTATCACACACCAATCAGAACCTTCAATAAATAGATAAAAGAGCCCAAGTCAGTTCATTCAGTTTTGGATTGCTGAAGAGTGTTGAACCTTCTTCTCCTGTGTTCTACTGTACATACATTAATTTACTTTTCCTTCAGCCTGAGTGTAACAAAGTTCGTAGTCACGGGAAGAAGGAGGCGGGAACCGGCAAACATTTAGCTCCTCCGTGAGACTCGAGACCGGTGAGTGGTGCAGGTGTCGCTCATTATCAATTACTCCACCGGCCTCGCTCCGTTCCCACGGCTCTCGGCCCCACCCCCACTCGTCACATACCCCCATCGCCCCTCGCAGGCCGGTGGGTACTCCCGAGACTGTGCTCTACTCCCCCCATCCCCCCTCCGGGGGAGCCGATCACGGCGGCCGCGGCGTACCTCATTATCAATTACTCCACCGGCCTCGCTCCGTTCCCACGGCTCTCGGCCCCGCCCCCACTTGTCACACTGAGGTTTATTCATTACACTTTTTGGTGTGAAAGGGCTTTTACATTTGCTATAAACAGAGCGTATTATATTAAAAACAATCAAGCCCTGCTCATATTTAATTAGTAATGCGAAAGTAACGCGAAAGTAACATAACACATTACTTTCCATAAAAAGTAACTAAGTACCGTAATTAGTTACTTTTTTATGGAGTAACGCAATATTGTAATGCATTACTTTTAAAAGTAACTTTCCCCAACACAGTCTATAATATGTAGTTTCCCACTGTGACAACTTACCCCATGTAGAGTGACAGCATGCCTTGATAGCAGAAAATAGCCTGAATATTTTTTTCGAAGAATTTAATATATACCTATGCAGAAACTGATGTTCAAAAATATGTGAAAGCATGAAAGTTATATGCACAATTGAAAACATTAAATACCTGGCAAGAGACAAAACTGCTTTCAAAATTTAACGATGGGACTAAATACTTTAGATTGAACCCACCCTCTTTGTCATGATTCTTAATTGCATATTCTTTTTCTGTGAAAACGCCACACAATAGAACTGAGATAAAGTATCCAGACCTTCATGAAATCCTCCCTCCAGACACACAAATTACCATAATAAAGCAAGCAGGTGTGCCACTAGTAACAAAACAAGCCTGGTTACAATCTTGTAGACAGTGATGCAGTTGACATTGTTAAAGCTCTCCATTAAAAAGTTCAAGTCAGCACTAGCTGTGGAGGTAAACATGAATGCTAATTACAGCAATTAAGCATTTTTTTCCGCACTGCGGAATGCACCAAAATATTTTCCCCAGGCAATTTTGATCCGCAACAGACAATTGTTTTTTTAAAGGGGTTGCTGAGGGTGTGAAGGAAACGGACAATGCGGGTCCCTGGTGACATGTGGTTACTCCTGAAAGTTGAAAACAAACCAGGTTTTTACCAGTTACTACAAATCTAGTGTTCTGGGTCAGCGCTTGAATCATCAGCAATGCACTGACCACAGTTTTGGCCTGTCCAGATAACATTCAATTCCCCCTTTTGGCTGGAGGAGGTTTCTGAAAAATGTCCTCTTTGTTTGAAAAGAAAAAAGCTGAAACTAAGCTTGCTAGATATACTGTACATTTACAAACTACTCTTTCTCTTTCTTTAAAGACATGAATTACTACTATTGCTTTGGGTAAGAGGTTTGGACAAACTCCTGGCTCTAACAAATTAAACTCTACAGTATAACTCAGAGAGTTTCTGCCGCAGATGTGAATGATACCTTAAATTGTACAGTTAATTGAAGAAAAGCTGTTCAAATAAATTTCTAAATGATTGAATTTACTTTTTTTTTCCTTTTTTTTTTTGAGAGAGAGAAGGATCTTGATGTGGATCAGCACTTCACATGGTTCAATTTATTAACAATAGTAAATGCATTAGCCATCATGAACTAGTGAACATTATTATTATTTTTTTTATTAATTTATGTATATGTGCATTGTAATGCTGTTCTTTTTAACTTTCTATTCCTTTTCTATTCATCAATACATTCTGAAACTAAAAGTATTACGGTTTCCACAAAAATATGAAGCAGCGCAACAGCTTTCGACCTTGATAATAATAAGAAATATTTATTGAGCAATATTAGAATGATTTCCACTGAAGACTGGAGTTATGGCTGCTAAAAATTTAGCTTGCATTTAATTAATAAATTATTATTATCATTATTATTATTTTATATATTTTTTTTAAATTCAAATAAATGCAACATTGGTGAGCATAAGAGACGTTTTTTGAAAAAAAAAAAAAACTTTTGAATGGAACTGTATAGCTTAGGTTACTAAATGCTGTAAACATATTAATTTTTCCTTTTAAAAGCCAGTCATAATTTTTCATAGTTATAATGTTAACTTGCATATATATATAATTTTTTTTTTTTTTTTTTAAATATTACTAATCCACCTAGAAACCACTAGCAACCAGAAATTAACATGCTAAAAACACTCCAAACAAAAAACAAGCAACCATAATAGTCATATTCCAATCTATTTTTAAACAATCTATTTTTGTTTTTATTCATTTATCCTCATTGATGCAACCTCACGGTCACTGGTGTATGAGGAAATCTGAATATTGCAGCACATGTGAATTGAATTCATTTTGGGATATCGATTGGCTCAAGCCTGAAAATGCAGCTACGTCCGCGAGAATATGAACTTCCCTCACCGAATCTGAAAGCCGAATGCCAAGCACTTTTAACATAGCCTAATACTTCACCCACTTAATGTTTCACTGCAGATGCGATATGCTTTTGCTGAAGTTAGGACACATGAAAAAAAAATAAAAAAATAAAATAAAGGAAACTGTTCAGAGAGAGAAAATCTCATAATGAGCAGAGAAACGTCCGTTTTCTCAATAGCAAAACGTTATTTCTTTTGATGGCCTCTGTACACAGTGAGGAGAAAATAATTAGGGGGCTGTTGTCACAGTAAAACACTGGAACTCTATCGGGACGCATCAAAAACCTCCGTTCATTATTTTAATTGGCCGGTGATGAGATAGGCCCTGTGTTGCATGACTCTTATTATTAGGCATTCTTGTGGAGAACGAGAAAGAGATACAAACGTCATTCACAGCTGAGGAAAGCCTGATCGTTCTCTGCAATCTTTTCCCACCCCTACATGAATGTAAAGAATTTTAGGCTGCTTTTGCGTGGGAGACGTAAGGGAGATGGTGAGAGGGATAGTTGACTCTCTGGCCCCCCAGTCTAGATGGACATATTCGCCCATGAGTGTCAAGAGAGCAGGCATTCTGGGAGAAGCCATTTCTTCCTCAAATGCTACGGCAGGCACAAAAGAGCAGTGTTGTGTGTTTGAGGGGGGTTCGCAGCTCATTTTTCCAGCGTAAGAGCTATCAGCAGTCTGCGTCTCGCCGCCAAACAATGCCCGCATCTGATCAAAGTGCACAGAGACGTGACATTCACATTCAAGTTTACGAGCTGCAGAATGTATTATGCCACCGACAAAAGAGGAATGGAGAAAAAAAAACGCAAGAAAGACAAAGGGAAATGGAAGTGATTTAGAGAGGGATCTTGAGAATGTGTAAACATTTTTGCAATTTTTCAAAGACAGTTCCCAGAGGAAATTTCCTCGTTCAGCTTTCTTGGTTATATATTAATATTTGCAGATAAAAAATCCCCATAATATGTTAAATAAAAGCCATTACATTATTGTGGCATATATAGATACTGTGGGTGTGTGTGTGTATATATATATATATATATATATATGTGTGTGTGTGTGTGTGTGTGTGTGTTTGTGTGTCAGGTTCAATGATATAAAAATAAAAGTTTCATATTGAACATACAGGGTTTCAATTATTGTGTTGAATCGAAATTATAATTACATCGCACTAAAGTAGTTTCTTAAATTGACAGCCCTAATAAAATCAGACACAGTGATTTTTTTCTATACTCTGTTATTGGACATTATAAATTATGTTAAGTTTATGGACATTTTCTTCAACCCTAAAACAAAACACAATGAGATGCATCATTCGAAATACGGGTAAAACACCTGTGAAAAATCAATGCAGAAAATTATTTACTATTATTATTATTATTATTATGTATTATTTAAATTAAGACACTGAAACAAAAAAAAAATACTCACAGTGCACTGAAAAGAAAATCACTCAGAAGTTTCAAACAATTACAAAGAAAAAGTGAGTAAAAATGAATTAAACATGACATTTTGAAGTAAAAAACCTGAAGCATTATGTTTCCTGTTAAACTTGTAAAACAATGTTTATTTACAATTTCAAAAATATTTTTTACAGTGTACATTTTGACCTATTTTCACAAATTTTTATTGGAGTTTGGGTTGTTGTCTGATGCGTACAATATATCCACCCTCCATGACCTCCCTCTCAATTATCCAACCATTCTTTCATTCCCCCTCTATTCTTGTCAGTAAGAGTCCCCCTTTTCCAATTGTAAAGGCCTGCCCCCCTTTCCAGTGTAAGGTATCCTGCACCCTCTCCATATTGTTGTCAGACCCTCCATTCACTCTCACAACAACAAAAGGGATCAAATGATCAACAAGGCGCCGCTTTTCAACCGGAAGCAATCACATGACCATCCAGTGCTGGAGGTATGCACAAAAAGACAGACATTGTTAAGTGCTGAAGAAGGTTGCGGGTTAACATGGCTAAAAATGTATGTACATTCTGTATTAACAATATGCCACTACTAAAATGCATTTATTTAATTACTTCTCCCTCAAAAACATAAAGAATTACTCTTAATTTTTCTAGAATTTAAATGAGGCCTGGTGCCTATGGCCAAATCACAGCCATGCTGATATAGAGCAATATCACACATCTAGAAGCGTAATATTGCATTTATATAACAGTTCTCTCTTAATTTTTCTAGAATTTAAATGAGGCCTGGTGCCTATGGCCTAATCACAGCCATGCTGATATAGAGCAATATCACACATCTAGAAGCGTAATATTGCATTTATATAACAGTTCTACAGCACAGATGGGTAAATAAATAAATAAATAAATAGCCAATCAACCATAGTACGGAGTGTCTTGAAAAACTCTTTTGTGTGCACAACTTTTTCTTCTGAAACCCAAGCCTCCATTACTAATTTGAAAAAGTCACTTTAGAACTAACGAAGGAATGTTGAGTTGCTTCACTCAAAGCTTAATGTATTACTGTATAAAAAGCTCACTGTATTATGTAGAGTTGATTATTATGAGAGATAGAGATGGACTGAGCGAGTGTGATTATCTGCATCTGATACAGCATTCTTTCTTCAGCTCAATCTCATATTCACAAAAAAAACAAAAACTGTTTGAATGGAAAACTGAGAGGAAAGTGATATCTTTGTTGTACTATTCTTTCATCTGTTAAGGGTGATTTCTGATGACAGCACTGTTCAGTGCCCTTACAAAAATTAACCATGGTTTTACTATAGTAAAATTGTAGTAAACATGACTGTAATAACCATGTTTTTTTGGTACATAACATGGTTATACTATAGTAATATTACAGTAATAGTACTAGTATTAGTAGTAACCACAGTTTTACTAAAGTAGGTTGTATTACATTTAACAAAAGTTGTGCAACGAACTTCTACAAAGTAAATAACAGAATAACAAGTTACTATGATACAAACTTTATTAACCCTTAAATGCATACCTCGGGTCTTTAGCGACCCGGGACATCATTCTCTACCCTCTCCCTCCTTCATTTTTTTAAGTTAGACATCAACTTTCGTAGTGTTCCTCAATCTATTAATTATAAACAATATAACAAGAAAAAAATAGTAAAATATAAAATAATGCCTCTTTTCTGATTATTTTTTTTTTTTAAAGTGTATAGGGTCGCTAGAGACCCGAGGTATGTAAATGTGTAAGTATTTTTT
>NW_015627907.1:18990-34997 GCF_001515625.1 Sinocyclocheilus rhinocerous | reverse complement strand
CTGTTGCACCAAACTTCAAACCTTTAAAAATAAGCAGGTTTACATTTTTAACCCATCTCAATTATGGATTAACTTTAAACGTAACCCTTATATGCATACCTCGGGTTTTAGCGACCCGGTACATCATTCTCTACCCTCTCCCTCCTTCATTTTTTTAAGTTAGACATCCACTTTCTTAGTATTCCTCAATCTATTAATTATAAACAATATAACAAGAAAAAAATTGTAAAATATTAATGAATGCCAGTTTTCTGATTAATTTTTAGTAAAAAGTGTATAGGGTCGTTAGAGACCCGAGGTATGTAAATGTGTAAGTATTTTTTCCTGCACAATTATATTTACATATCTGATGACTCAATATGTTCAATGCATCTTTTTTCCTCAAGGTGGCACTGTTTGATACACAATGATGATGTGAGTTGCACTCATAATTACCGCAGGTATAAAACAAACGAATATCATCAGCAAAAATTGAAGTGGTTTGAATGGCTTTACTGCAGAGGAATTACTATTCGCAATGAAATCTAAATGTCACTGTCATTTGATGCTGGATGTGGTGAATAAGCTGCCAGTGATCAAAATATTGAATATGAAGTCATTGAAAACGATAATTTTGAGAATATGGTTGAGATCGTGAATATGAGCCAGATGCTGAATGTACTGTGGAAGTGCGCTCTGACGATGACAGCGATGGTAAAATCATCTGCTCAAATTGAACCCTTTTAAGTTTCAAAAGGTAACGAAATATGCTTTATTTTATTCTTCTGCAATTGTTCTTAAAATACCAAGAGCTTTTTGCTATTGCAGCAGTTAGGGATCCATCCGTGCTGGATATATAGGTCCGGGTCGCTAAAGAACCGAATATGTAATAATGATTGGCGAAATTCATGCATTTAAGGGTTAAATCAGTTATGTCATATTTGTAATAATGGTAGCACTTTATTTTATAGTCATATACTATGTACTTATTATAGTAATTGCAATATCTAGGTAATAACTAGGTACTAACCCTGAACCTACCCCTAAACCTACCCCTACCCCATGTAGTTACCTTATATTATCAGAACTTTCTTAGGTACACTGTAAGTACATGTAAATACATATATTGTAAAATAAACTGCAACCATAAAAATGTTTTATATCTACAGAAAGTAACAATACATTTATAAAAATAAATAAATATATACATGTTCACTACACTTACATGTTGTTTGTTTGGTCAGCAAAGCAAATAAACATGGCTTAGTAGTGCACATTTAAATACACAGCATCATACCACCTACATCCCCTAAAATGTTTTAAACATGTCCAGCACATGAGTAAAAGCAGATGTTTGTATTCTATACTGTACATCCTACATAACAGATCCCATTAACAATCTTCATTTAAAAAATATTACATAAAGTTAAAAATGAGGTTCCTTTAATTTAAAAGGTTTTAAACATAATACAAAATGTATTAACAAGAAATGAACAGTAATCTTAAGCATGTTTAAAATGATATTTACTCACATGAGATGAAGACTTCAGTCAAATTCAGATCAGTAGCCTAAATCAAGCTGTTTTATTCTACCTCATGTGGGCAGATGAAGGGCAGCCGAGTACTGCCCACTTTTTCTCTCTAAAGATATTCCGTTTTAAGAAATGTGTGCATGATGCCACGTCCATTCCAGTAGTTGTTGTCAGACCCATGTTGCTGTGTTGTTGTGTTTTCTCCCCATGTGCTCCCCGTGACCCAGTTTCTCCCTTGTTTGATTGTGTTCATTTGGCTCAGGTGTGTCACATCAATTACCCTTGTTTAGTCTTGTGTATATATAGTGGTGTCTGTTACTATGTGCTAGTACTATAGTATTACTACGTCTATACTATGTGCTCTGTGTGTGTGTTCCTGCCTGCCCTGTGTTACCCCTCTTTGGATTATTAAAGACTGTGATTCGTGAATCTCCTGCGTCTCCGCGTCCTTTGCCCCTGCACAGCAGACATCCCGTGACAGTTGTCAGTATGAAGTCCAATGAAGAATGCCATATAGGTTACAGACAAGATTTGGCTGCACAGTTGAGGAATATTGACCTTACGCATACGGACCTAAGAAAGAGAAGAAAATACCATAATAATCCACAGCAATTACTTACTTGCATAGCTATTTGCCATTTAATAAGGAATAAACAATATCTATTCAGTTGATGTTATCACAAAATAAACCCTAACAGTGTGATCAGGACCCTGAAGCGAAGTATAAAGAATGGACATTATATGGCCGGCTGGATGTAGTATTTTTTTTTACTTAGACACTTGCAAGGTTTTGTTACGGAGAGAACAGAGGAAGCGTGCAGATTCATATGCAAAGCTTTATTTAACAGACGTGGTCAAAAACAAGCAAGGGTCGATGACAACAACTGGCAAGATGAGAGAGTAATCCAGAGACAGGCGTGGGTCAAACGACGGCAAACTTAATCCAGTGGGCGAGGCAAATGGGTAATCCACAAACAAGCAATAGTCCAGGCAAGGTGCAAACATAGTCCGAAATGGCAAGACAAAGGGAAAATCCACAACAGACAAAAGATCAGATAACAGGCGATCAGGTATAACAAGGCTAGACTGAGAACTAGGACTGGGAACTGGCTCCGTGATGTAGCTATCGCTGACACAGTGATACGCTAAACAATACTCGACAGTCTGTAATGGTTTGAGTGTGGCTTATGTAGTGTGTGTGATTGGTTTCAGGTGAGCTTGTGATTAGTGCAATGGAGCATGGGAAATGTAGTCCAGGGTGACGTGTAACAGTTTGTGCAGTGTGAGAGTCAATGTAATCGGAAGGCGACCTCTGATGGCGAGCAGACGGAAGACCACGGACAGGATTCATGACAGGTTTAACATGAAAGAAAAATAATCTACTAGTCTCACATGTACCAGTACATAATTTAATTAAACATAAAATGGGTTGAACTCATGGGAAAGAGATGGAGAAAGAATTGAATTCAAACAATTGTAACCAACAACATATAGCTTTAGACACTCTCTGAGTTAAATCTGCAAGGGATAATTCACCCCAAAATTATAATTTTGTCAGTTCATACTCACCCTGGTGTTGTTCTAATGTTCTTTTTTGGACCACAAAAGGAGAATAAAATAAAATGTCCTGCTCGTGCTCATCCATATAATGGCAGTGAACAGCGATCAGCTTAAAGCTTTAAGAAAAAGATGCAAAAGTAACACATAATGATCCCATATGACTTGTGCTGTGTATTTACATAACGATCCCATATGACTCGTGCTGTGTATTTCATCTTTTCTGGGGACATACTTTAGAGTTTGGTGAAAAACCCTCATGTGTCTCAATCAGTCTTTTCTATACAATGTCATTAAATAATTTTCAAGCTCTGAACATGACAGCAGATCTGCAAACCGCACTCAAGTACCTACGCAAAGACTAAATTTTCTAATTGAGTGAGCAAGAATATTTTTTATTTACAAATACAATTACTTTGTCCTCATTTCCTCATTTGCTAGAAAACACTGTTAAGTGATATATGTGTGATTAATTTAATCTTTACTATGGTTTCACTGTCAATACTGTAGTAAAACCATGGTTATTGTAGTAAAACCATTGCTAATTTAGAACCCTTTGTCATACATATATTTTGATCATTTAATCCTTAAATGCATGAATGTTTCGCCAATCATTATTACCTATATATCAAGCACGGATGGACCTCTAACTGCTGTAATAGCAAAAATAAATGAATAAATAATAAATAAAATATTGATATTTTAAGAACAATTACAGAAGAATAAAATAAGGCATAATTTGTTTCCTTTTGAAACTTAAAAGGGTTCAATTTGAGCCGATGATTTTACCATCGCTGTCATCATCAGAGAGCACTTCCACAGTACATTCAGCATCTGCCTCACATTCACGATCTCAACCATATTCTCAAAACTATCGTTTTTCAATGACTTCATATTCAATATTTTGATAACTGGCAGCTTATTCACCACATCCAGCATCACATGACAGTGACATTTATATTTCATTGCGTATAGTAATTGCTCTGCAGTAAAGCCATTCAAACCACTTCAATTTTTGCTGATGATATTCGTTTGTTTTATGCCTGCGGCAATTATGAGTGAAACATCGTCATCATTGTGTATCAAACAGTGCCACCTTGAGGAAAAAAAGATGCATTGCACAAATTGAGTCATCAGATATGTAAATATAGTCGGCAGGAAAAAATACTCACACATTTGCATACCTCGGGTCTGTAGTGACCCTATTCACACCAAAAAAAAACTAATCAAAAAACAGGCATACTTTTATATTTGTACTTTTTTTTTTTTCTTGTTATATTGTTTATAATCAATAGATTGAGGAGTACTAAGAAAGTTGATGTCTAACTTTAAAAAATGAAGGAGGGAGAGGGTAGAGAATGATGTCCCGGGTCGCTAAAGACCTGAGGTATGCATTTAAGGGTTAAAATGATAGGTCACATCCTCAGATTACAATTACACATCCTTTCATTGTACTGCTGCCTCAATTTACCTTATCTTGAGGACCAGATAAGTAAAAAATTGCTCATCTTACCCCACTCTCCCCTATGCATGAAATATGTGGGGAAAAATAGAAATGTTGCCTTTCTCAACTAACTTAAATAAATAAGCTTAAATTGGAGTACTAAAAATACTAAAACTAAAATATATTAACACTAAATAGAAATAATAATAACAAACTAATACAATTACTAAAACTTAATCTAATAGTAAAAAGGAGAACTGAAAAAAATGACAACCAATTCAAAATGTTAATAAAACTGAAAAAAAAAAACATTGTTTCAGTCTTTGTCTAAATTTAATGTTTAAATGTTACTTTCTGTTTCTGTAATTATTTCTGAAAATAATTAGCATTTGCTTCCTACCCTAACTAATTAGCTGAAATTTTTTTTTTTCATCATTTTTCATTGCAGTCTGCAATCCTATATTAAAATAGACCTCTGTGGCCCACTTTTGAGAACCACTGGTCTAGTGTATCTAGTCGAAATATTTTCCATTTTCACTGACAGTCCTAGACTTCTGAAAAGAAAGGTTATTTTATAGGTACGGTAAGGGAAGAAAACCAGATGGTATGTAGAGATAAAATGGCATACAAGGCGTCCAATTTAGTGATGCGCTGCTCCAGTTCTCCTCAGCACATGTTTCCTTTCATCTTCCTTTATATAAATGACCTTTCGTCAGCTTTATAGGGTGCCACAATTCACCTCAAGGCCCTCTAATACTTTCTTGTTGACCCACCCAGACATCTTAAACCCTTTGAATGTGGGTTTAAAGTATTGGAGAGAGAGAGAGAGAAGGTGCAAATGGACCCTAGGTATGCTTCTCAGACTGAGCCTAGGATTTGTGTGCAGATGTTCAGCAGATCTTGGATCTGCAGGATGCAGTGGCCGTGGCTGGACTACTGGGACAGGAAGAAGAGTGCAAGAGGCATAATATAGATCCCTCACACCTCCAACTTGCCCTTCACAGTTGATTCCAACAAGAAACACCCGTTTGGCATTCTGCTATCAACTAGGTTTCTCCATAGCCGCCTCTACACACATCCTTCTATTTCTTTTCACTCCCAAATTTCATCTTGTCCCTGTAGATGCATTCTGTGCAGTTGTACCAAAGCAGATTGACATCTATAATGGGCAATCTTGGCACGGCAGTGGCTTTGAGAAAGAGACGGGGAGAAACGGATTATATGTGGCGAAATGCTGAATAAAATCTGGGATGCTCACATGTTTATCAAGGAATATTTGCTGTGAATGGATAAAGTATAATGGACATATGTAATTTAATTTGGTATTTTCTTTGGTAATTGTAACAAAGCTGGAATAAAACAAAACATAAATTCCAGATGGGGTATATATTGCCTTGGCAAATAACTGAAGTAAAAAATTTAAACTGAAATCAACATTTCTAATTTCCTAAGTACTAAAATTTCTAAAACTAAAACTAAATTCAAAATAAAGGTGAATAAAATTTGAGATCACATGTTAATCAAGGTATATTTGCGGAGAATGGATGAAGTATGATGGACATACGTAATTTCATTCAGTATTTTATTTGGCAGTTTGTTCAGGAGGCTTTGTTTCAGGTGTTTCTTCTTCAAGCCTAAAAATAGACCTAAATGAGTCAATATGTGACATGCTGTAAGAGTACAAAGCATTACTGTGGAATGCAGCTCGGATGCTTTCCTCTTGAAATAATTTGATGAGTTTATACCGAAATCTCCAAGTTGCAGATTTGGCAAATATGAGCACAGTTTGAGAGATTTTTCATCCAAGGAGTTTTCGAAAGTAATGCCAACAGTCTGAGAAACATGAGTTGAAGTAAACATGGAAATCAAAACTGCCCCTATTCAGTTTCCTAATGTGTGTTCCTGATTCCTGCTCTTGATTCATTACTTAATTGGTCCAAACAAATACAGAACATATACTGAAGTAGAACACAGTTTTAACATTCATTTCCATTGATACCAAGGAGAAAGATCTGAGATATGAAATATATCTCCTTTGTATTTTTTCTATCCTACAGGCTGAACTAGTGTTGAAACTGGCCTGCAGCGCTGCATTACCAAGTAGCTGTAGGTGAACATTATATGAGGCTGAGCAGACATCTGAAGACCAGTATCAGCATCAAGAGCAGGAAGAGTCAGCAAATGGCAGTTCACATGGATGTCACAGAATGTTTTATTTAAAAGAACTACAGGACTGTATATGAATAAATCATCACACTACTACATATATGTTAAGGCTTCCATTTTGGTTACTGTCAGCATACATACGCTGCATACGTGTAATGTTTCTTGAGCAGCAAATCAGTATATTTGGATGATTTCTGAAGGATCATGTGACACTGAAGACTGGAGTAATAATGCTGAAAATTAATCACTTCAAAAACGCTGAAAAAAAGTTACAGATTTAAAACGTTTAAACAGTAGTGTACAACACAGCTGGTATTTTTGCTTTTTGCTCACACAAGGTCAATTTGCTTGTTTCTTGTGTTCACTATGGAAACAGGAAGTTGTAGCGCAACATATCAAAGAGCTTGAATATTCAGACAATAATCTTATGTCATGGTCAGCACCATGTCTGCACTGAGAATGGAAAAGATTTTCTGTTATTTAATTACAGTTACTTCTAATGTATTTACATTAAACACTGACTGTAGAACAATTATATATAAAACAATAATGGATTTAACATCATAATGAACATATAATGATGAAATATTTGTTTTTAATATAATTTTCTCCTTTTAAACACTTTTGTCAGTTCAAGAATAGTTTATGAATTTTTATATTATTTATTTGAAAGAATTCAAAAAGCAGTTGCATGCCTTTCCTTTTATTGTTCAACTGGTTACGGTTGATATGGGATTTACAGAGTAAAAAGTAATGCAATACCTTTTTTTTTTTTTTTTTAGAGAGAGAGATACAGTAATTACTACATTAATCTAATTGCACTGTTGAAGATTTAATAAGTAGCTAGTAATCCATTACTTTTTAGAGTAACTTACGCAACACTGCATAAGAATAGTAAGTTATTTTGCTATTCTTAGTCAGTGGTGTTAGCAGATGCACATTCTCATTCTAGACAAAAGACAAAAACTAAAGTTACAGTGTACAGTTTCACTTTTAAAGGTACAACATAGCTTATCCTAAAAGGGCACCTGTGTGTTAATAAAGTCAGACGACAAGGTAGAAAAAGACGTGTACAAGTAAGCAAGTAAAGAGAGAACAAATAAGTTTCCATTCTCAAATGCTTCCTTTTCAAAGAATTAACATAGCAATTAAAATGTACCCCTCACTCACACATCCATAGCACGAAAAGTAATTGGAAGCATTTCTATTAGCAGTTAGGACGCAATGTTCTTTGCATTTTGTCCGATAGTGGTGCCCTTTCCGTGGCTGTAAATAATCAATTGTCGAAACATTCTAATTGGAGCCCAAAGGGTGAATGCCACCCCATAAACAACAAACCTGATCTCCTCTGCAATACAGTGTTCTTCACATATGCTGCGGTCAGCTACATTTACACTACTTAAAAAATTTAAATGTAAGTCTTTACAACCCGTAAGAGATTATAAGATGAGCTAAATTAAATCCATTAAATATGCCTAATTTTTAATTTATGCTGCAGTTTGTTGTTACCAAGAAGCTTGTGTTTAATTACATCACATTGAATAATTCCTCAGTGTTATGCATTATATAAAATAAAAGTTATTGGAGTATGTTCTCAGTCACTTATTGTTATACTCAGTGCCGATCCTAGACTTCTGGGGGCCCTACGCAAAACTGTGTCGGCGGGGGGTGAAGTGGGGTATGAGTGGTTATGAACAAATTAATGAAACGCATTTGTCCGTGTTTCACTACGTCTCGAATCGCGCTCGGGGAAAGTGCTTGAGAAACATTGTCTCTGTATGCTTTCAACTCATTTTTTTTGTCTCGAGCAAGACTGTACGACATTGACATTACATTATTTGACTGATTTTTACGCAGAAAGGGCGACAGCGCACCGCATTAAAATAAATGATAATTCATGTTTTCATAACCGCTGGCCAAATTCAAAAACAATTTTTTTTTTCGTTTTTGAATTTCGAGTATTTTGCGTATAGGGAGGATTGGCTCTGGTTATAATGGCTTCAAACACCATTATAAATCCAATCCACTTTCTGAAATCGTGTATACACATCACACAATGCTCTCCCGTCACTTTAATGAACTTTATTCCCGCTTTGAGCTTTTACTCCCAGTTGTGCTTCTTACAGGTCCAGCAAGTATAAAATCTCCATATAGCTTAGTTGTTCAACCACATATTAGTCGCAGTCTCAGACGTCACTCCCACAGACCGCCCACAGTCCGGTCACTGACCGCTTGGCGCATATCGCACACAAAATTGCAAAGAACTTCAATTGGCTGGCTTTTTGCAACTTCAGAGAGTTAAAACACACAGTTTAAAAAATAAATAAATAAATAAATAAATAAATAAAAACTCTGCAAATAAATTTAAATAATGAACAAAATATCCACAAGCAGTTTATTCTTCTTTGTTTTTGCAGTTACATCTGTGGATTTATCAATAATTATTACTTTTAGATGAAAAAAAAAATGTATATATATATATATATATTCTGATTACAAAGTCTACACACATTATCTGCTGTATTTGTGTTGTTGTCAACAGTTTCAGATAAACCAGCCCTGATGTTGTGATTCATCACTTTATCTCTTCTTGTCTAAATGAATGTTATTTTAGTTTTATTTATAAACTTTTATAGTTAATAAAATATATATTTTTATATATTTTGTATAGTTTATTATTTCTGTTTTAGTCATTTTAGTACTGTCCTTCAACTTAATAAATTAATTTATATATGTCTGCTTTATTTCAGTTAAAGACATTTATTTTTAATGGTTTAATTTTAATGAACTAAAACAACACTGGTCTAAATGGCAATTCTTAGGCAGAATAAACCCGCAATACAGGCATTAAGCTATAGTCAAAAGTCACATAAGCCACATGTATAATGATATCTTAGATAGATTCATGAAACCAAAAATATATATTTGTCTCTGTATGTATAAAATTAGCCATATATCCTGCTGGGAGGGTCAGTCTAAATATGTATCCTCCTATGTGACATAGTCATCATCTCTGCATTGCTTATGAGTCCAGGATCTGTGATGTTCTTTAGCTGAGATAAAAAAAAATAAAAAATTCTAATGACCTCTGAGATGAATAGGTTCCTCAATGGTGAGACCTTTTCCACACCATGAGAGGCTATGACTGTATGTTTGCGTTCGTGTGTGTGTGTGTGTGTATATATATATATATATATATATATATTAGGGGTGTAACGGTTCACAAAATGTACGGTTCGGTTCGATAGGACACAGTGGTGTCACGGTTCGGTACGTTTTCGATACAGCAAAAAGAAAGAAATGCCAGAGAAATTTCCTTGATTTTTACAAATTTTATATGATGATTTGTTACGGTGATTTGTTTTGCCCTGTTTGAATCAGTTGGAAACGCCTGCTTAAATGCTGCGGGGATAGTTTGTACAGTGTGGGTATCTCCTTGTTTTTGTCTAGTTCCGTAATTCTGATATCGATAGGGACATTATTTAAAAGAAAAGCCTCAGAAAAAACTGCCAAGAATGCCCACAACAGATATCTGTACCTACAAACTGATGGAAAAAAAAAGAAAAAAAAAAAAAAATGAATTTGCCAGATCTATGAAACCTCCTCCTAGCATTAGGGCTGGACAATATGGCCAAAATTTAAATCCCGATATGTTTCTTCATTTTGGTCGATGCGATATAATTCCGATATCGATATGAACAATACTAAAAAAAGCCTCAGAAAAACTGCCAAGAATGCCCACAACAGATGTCTGTACCTGCAAACTTCTGAAACAAATTAATTTGCCAAGTCTATGAAACCTCCTCCTATAAAACTATATAATATTTTAGAAAAAAAAAAAAAAATGATGTTCACCTTTTATTTGTATTTAGCCTTCATACAAACAAAAAAGGTTAAATCACTGTCAAATAAAATGTAAGACTATCAGGCTCACCTTAATAATATTAAAGGGGTCATCGGATGCACAGTTCACTTTTCAGAATCATATCAACTTGTGCAAAATGAGCATCCAATGACCCCTTTAATATCTTTAACTTTAAACTGTAACATAGGCTAATTATTATTAGATTGAAACAAAAGTGCTTCAGCCAGGATAAAGAATATGAAAAGTGCTCAGAGTAGCTGCAGAAAACAAAAACACAAAGTGAACAACAACAAAAACTTGTTTCTGGAGACGGGCTCATTCTCTGTCAGAAGGAGGCGCATTTGGAGCTCATGAACGCTACTTTATCAGATAAAATGAAAATTCCATCTAAACTTTTCTGAAGACAGTTGGTTACCTTAAAGATACATTCATATAAAACACCCGCGCTGCGTTTTGATTTTGAAACGTGCAGTGCTCATGTTTATTCAACGAAGTCAAACGGCACAATTAAATAAATGTACACTCTAAAAAATGCTGGGTAAAATATGGACAAACCCAGCGATTGGGTTGTTTTCAACCAACAGTTGGGTTAAATGTTTAACCCAACTTTCTGGGCAGTAACTCAACCGCTGGGTCAAAACAACCCAAATGCTGGGTTTGTCCATATTTTACCCAGCGTTGGGTTGTATTTAACCCAGCATTTTTTAGAAACACTGGTAATGTATATCGAAATATCGGAAATGTGTTTAAAAATCATATGAGAGTTATTGAAAAAAATAATATATTGCCATATATATTGATATTGAATTATTGTCCAGCCCTAGTTACTAGCCATATTGCAATGAACGAGCTAGTCCAGTGCTTTTCTGACTGGAAATGTGTGTTTTTCTTCGGGGGCTGTTACGTCGTTTGGGCTGTCTTGTTGAGCGCAGTGGCACTGAGAACATTCTATTTCACACTTTAAGCTCTTTTATTTTCCAAATGTAATATGACGCACACTAGACGATTTTAAGGCCGATTTTAAGCCCGATTTGCATCCCCGAACAATCGGGGGGTGTGGCCCGATTCACGGCTTGTTGCAAGAAAGTCCAAAAAATCCTTGTTTGTGTGGTGTCATTACGATTATTTATCTGCTCCCGATTGAGATGGAGCGTCCCCGAACTCAAATCCAAAAAATCAAACATTTTTGATATTTACCGGGCTGCCTCTGACGTGATACCCACGATAGCCAATGAGAGCGAGCAAGCGTAACCTACCGGATGTTGCATGCTCCGAAACTTGGCAGCCATGAAAGCAGAGAACATCACCCATATTCTTTTTTATACTTTGTTTTCCACTGTGAAACAGATCGCGCGCCAGGAGAGCCAGCTGACAACGTTGATTGTCCTCGATTTGTTTTTCTTCTGTAGTAAAGTTTGATCTCGCGAGTGTCCATGAGATTACATGTCACTGTGAAATCGTTCCTACAATCATCAAGTGTGTGGTCTCGTGATCTGGTCGAATCATCTACTGTGTGCGTTCAGAGGATTATAAGGCTAAAAACCGGTTGAACTGTCTTCATGTCTGTCGTCTCCCATGTTTTTAAAATCGTTTAAGATTTGAAAATCATCTAGTGTGTCCCAGGCCTTAGACTTAAAGCGGCACTGCGGGTGTATGAGATCAAAGCATCCATTAAACGATCGGTCTGCTCAGCGCCGCTTTAGTCGAACACACCTAATGCCGTCTGCTGGACTAAGCGTGCTCATTCTTGCGTGTACATATAATTTTATTTTCACCACCTGCAAACTCACAAGGAGCTCATAAAAGGCACTTTACCTCATCGTTGCTCCACGTTTGCCCTCTGCTCATTTTGTTTTGGTTACACTGTGTCGTCAAATCATATCGCCCAGTGTCGCTTCTTGTTATTACTTCCTGTTTTTTGTTCGTTTAGAAGTATTTGGTCCGTGTTGCTTTCATATATATGTCACGGTTCGCAGGTCTGTGGATTCCTTCTCTGTGTGTGTGTGTGTGTGTGTATTACTGTCACCTGCGTTGCTGGGCAACTCATGATCGCTGATTAGCGATCAGGGTCAGCTGGTGCTGATCAGCTGCGCCCTTTATATTGAGTTGTTTGTTTTCATTCCCTGTCGGATCGTTGTTTGTTCACTCTCGTTCTTTGTTCAGTGTTCTCCTGTTGCGGCACTCGGCTCCAACCGTTGTGGATGCTACCCTGTACTGCCGGTCTATGTTGGAGTAACCTGTCTCTGTGAGGAGCTCTTGCTTTTCTCTGTGGAATTCGTGTTCCTTTGACTGTTGTCCGGGATCTCCGTCTTCTGCCCATTGTAGTCCCTATGCTGCTGAGGAGTTCTCTGCACCCACTATTTTCCTGTTTTCTCTATGCTGTTGCCGTTTGGTCTTCAGAAAATAAACTTTTGTTCACTTGCAACTGAATCTCTGTGTCTTTTCCTGAAATATGCTGACAATATCATTCGAACCGCACCAGAGTTCGTTTGGAAGTGGATCGACACCCATCTTTTTAGCGGTCTCGGTCCGCTTGTTTGGTGCACACTAGGGTTCGGATGGCAGCGTTCACACTTACTCAAACGAATCGCACTAACCGAGCAATCGCACCAGGGTTCGTTTTAATCGAACAAAACATGACCAGTGTGAACACACCCTTAAAGTCTCTATTAATGAGCTGATGAGTTAAATCGGGTGTGTTAGAGTCCAGCAGACGACATTAGGTGTGTTCGACTTAAAGCGGCACTGAGCGGACCGATCGCTTAATGAATGCTTTGATGTCATACACCCACAGCGCCGCTTTAAGTCTAACGCACCTTTTGTTTGGGGTGTTCGGTGAGCACGATATATACATCATTCAAGCCGACCAATCGGGTTGTGAACGTATCGCTATGCCTTTAGATTCGGTGTCTTTAGGTTCGCTGTCAAAAAATACCAATGTGAACGCTAAGCGGACCAGGACCAAATGTATAATTTTCCTTTTTGGTCCGGACCAAATTAACCGAACTACAAGTGTGAACACACCCTTAGATGATTGAGACAGTGCTGGGCTGCTCCAGGACAGTTTTGAAAACCATTTCAGAGACATGTTCTTAAATGTGACTCATATAAAATATATTGCATGCATGCACAGTTTGCCTTTTTGGTAACTTCATGACTTAACTGACCACGACATTGCATGCACATAGTTTATTTCGCGCTTTGATATGAAAGGATACAGGCTACAGCGCACGCCGGCGCCTTTGTGCGTGCAATTGAAGAGCACGCGCTTCGAGCACAGTACCGTTTCCGTGTTTGAAAATACAGACAAGGGGTTTGAGTAATGTATTATTTTTTTATTTAAACATTTCTACACTGTTATTGGTACTTCAATACTAGGTCTACTGATAAATGGCAAAATCTTGTTTCAAATGTATATACAACAGGCTATGACTAGGCATGGGCCGATTACCGGTTTCAAGGTATACCGCGATTTGAAAATGTCATGGTTTCAAAAGCGCTAATAATTTCTGTTATACCGTTCCTGCGGTATGCGCTGTTTAGTCTCCTCAAAGACTAAAAGTGTAGGAATCCCTCAGGTTGAGTGCAGTGTAGAGAGAGTAACACTCCTCCTCCTGTTGGTGCGAGCGAGCTGTCAGTCATGTGTGTGTAGGATGGCTTCCCCTGGAATTTAAGGCTGATTTATACTTCTGCGTCGGACCTACGCCGTAGCTTACGCATAGACGCACACCCCGTTGAAGACGGACGCACAGAGAAAAATACTGTAGCAGGCAGATCACTCACTGTTCATGTTGCATGAACTATTTGGAAGAAAATCCTCAATATTGATTTGGGGGTTTTCAAAAACAAAATATATTGTGTTCAGCAGAAAAAAAGTTTTTTTTTTTACCCAGTCATTTAAAAATAACAAATTTTAGAGCTGTAACGACAATACCGTGATACTGTGAAACCGTGATATGTTTGCTTAAGGTTATCATACCGTCAAAATCTCATACCGGCCCATGCCTAGCTATGATTGTATGTATAATTGTGTTTTGTGTATTTGTGTATCTTAGATCAGGGTCAGGATGAAGATGGAGAACATATGAGCTGAACAATATACCCCAGAAGGTCAAACCGACTTCATTTCCTCATGAAAATTGAAGAGAAAAATAAGTATGCCTTCCTTACCTCCACGCTAAAGGCCGAGAAGGCTCATCAAAGTGCTCTCATATCTGAAAGGCTTGACTTGTTTGATCATGTCCTTCAGTGAATGAACGTTCTAGACAGATCCATCAGTCAGCGCGTGTTTGTATTTACCCACCAGATGAGTAGATAAGAAAAAAAAGAAAACAAAAAATACATAATTTTTAAATTCAGACCATTTCGAGGCAGAGTATGGGAAAATGGGTGTTTGCTGCATGACATTTTAAGACACTTTGAAGTTGAAGGATATTACATAAACTATCGCCTGGTTTGTAGCTTAGCTTGCATGACCTTATTTTGTTCCCTCTTTTCTTCTCCCATTTCACGGAATGAGAAACACCTGAGAAAGAGTGTCAGAGGCCACTTTTTGATGAACTTCCTGTCAGTGCATTGGCTTCTCTCTAAGTTACTGAACACATGTGTTAGTAGGACTTAAAACAACTGAAGTGGCATTTGTCAGCTGGAACGGTTGGCAGTTTTTGAGGTAATATTAGCAACTAGACTCTTTTTCCAAAGACGAAGTGCTGCTTGTCTATGGGGAACAATGGGCAGAACAAGAGATAGATAGATAGACAGACAGACAGAAAGATAGATATGTTATGAAATATACAAATTACTAAACTAATATGTCATATTCCAAAACTACATTTTTTAAAATCCAAAATGACAGAGACAAAAAAAAATCTATTTTCAGCGGCTGGTGTGAAGCAGTGGGTGTTGATAAGTTAAAGTAATAGGTCATTTAAAATGTGTGATGTTCTTGTGAAAGTAGGAGGCAGCATGCTAAAACATTCAACTTTGTATCTTTCACAACAGGAGATTGTAGCTGACATCCCTGCATGTGCCCCAGTAGATCCTCGCCCCATACTTCTCTTTGTCTGACACTGTCACCCAGCAACCAACGGGCACGTGGCTGTACCCTGGTGCTATCCTGGAGCAATTTTGTGGCTGTCGCATCTAGACTAGGCCTCATTGGAACTGTGAAGAGACGTCTATATTATGAAACACACTGTTTATTACAAACATAATGAGAGCAGCTAACAGTTTATGCCACAGTTTAACTGGACAAAGTAAATGATTTTGATTTGATGACACCTATCAATAGACATAAATAATTAAATCACAATTAACATCATGTGTTTTTGGCAATAAATACAATTAAATGACAAGTTTTTAACTATAGCTTATTTGAGATGGATGCATTTAAACCAATGCATTCATTCAAAGACAAAGAAAAATTAATAAATAAATGTAAATTTTAAAATAAATAAACAACTAA
>NW_015627907.1:13536-18366 GCF_001515625.1 Sinocyclocheilus rhinocerous | reverse complement strand
ATATATATAATTTTAAATTAGGTAAATGTGTAAAAACACTTAGCAGTGTTAACTTCATTAATCTCAAAAGTAAACACATTACCTTCGGTAGCCCTAGATTTTATTTTACGGTTTAACATGAGCTAATGCTAATAGATGGCATGTCCACTTGATGTATCCTACGTGTGTACTTGGTTACACATTTGTATGATACTGTGACACATAAGGTTGTGCCAATGCACAAATTGGACCTCACACATGCCTCGGAGATGGTGCATGTCATCATATCGCAGCTTAATATGCAGAGACAACTATAAGTATGCCATGCTATTTATTACTTTATACTGTACCATTTTTAACATCTCAGCCACATATACAGCTGATGACCTTTAGGAAGAACAATAAACTAGTAGAGATTACCTTCAAAAGAGCTACAGACAGAAATATGATAAGGTCGACCTTGATGCACATCATCTGTTAGAAAATCATTAATCTTTGTCGACTTGCCTATTATTCTTAGCTATGGGAATCAAAAATGACATTATAATAGATACTAATCATATGAAGAGACTTCAGTAGTAGTGTCAGTGTATTGCACATAAAAAGTTTGGCTAGACTGTATTTTACTTCTAAAACTCTTTGCCATCACACTTAACTTATGTATCTTGACATCTTACTGACACTACATCATTACTATGGCAACCCACTATATACTGACCGCACTGCTTGATCGAACAAATCTGATTTCATTACTTGCAATATGACAGTCTTAAAGACTGGATCTGAAAAATTATTTGTATTCAGACTTTTTTTCCTTCTTTTTTTTCAGACCTTTGTTACCTAATTCTGAAAAAAAAGTCAGAAATGCGATATAAAACTCAGAATTGTGAGGTATACAGTAATTTCAGAATTGTTAGATATAAATGCAGATTTGAGAAAGAAGTAGATGAAAAGTCATAATTACCTTATGTTTTTTTTTCTGTGGCGGAAACAGGCTCCATGATCCTTCAGAAATCACTGTAATATACATATTTGCTGCTAAAGAAACATTTCTTATTATTATCAAGGTGGAATATGTATTTATTTTTTATTTTTTATTTTTTATTATTATTTTTTTAAATGACCCCAAACTTTTTAATGGTAGTGTGCTTATTTTTAAACACATGCCATTCAGATAACTGGTTTAGGTATTTTTGAGTCCATAAAACTGGCTTCTGTCGTTTATTCATTTCTTTCTTTTTTTTCCACATTCATTAATTACTTTCCTTTTTTTCACAAATCACATAATTTCCTCAAGCGTGTACGATAATTACATTTGGAACAGACTTTCCATTATGATTCATCAATTAATAAGTCTGCAAAGTGATAAACAGAGAGAATACATAACATATGAGTTATTATGTAATTATTTACTCATGTCAAATAATTGTGACTTTCATTTTTCTGTGTAACACAAAATATGTTTTGTAGAATGTCTATGCTGCCTTTTTCCATATAATGAAAGTGGAAGGGGTGGCAAGCTTTAAAAAAAAATAAAAAAACGACCCTAAAGCATGCATATAATTAATATGTACAACTCATATACTATATCCCAAGTCTTCTGAAGCAAAATAATAATAATAACTTTATGTGAGAAAGAGAAGTTGACGTTTGTTACCGACTGAAAATATTGATAGTTGTGGTCACCATTCACTTTCATTAAATAAAAAAAATAAAAAAATAAAAATAAAAAAATAGGACATTTAGGTCAGAAATAATTGAAAGAATGTAAGAAATTTGAGTGTATTATTTGGCTATTGGCCTGAAAGGCAGAAGAAAGCAGCATTTATTTTGACTAAGCAAACAATGAATGGATATGAGGAGCATATGTTTTAATCTCTCTAAAGAGGGAGAGAAAGAGAAAGAGTTTGTCATCTGGTTTACATTTTCTGATTGCAAAGAAACAAAACTTTAAAAAAAAACAACTACAAAGACACATTTATCAGCCCTCTGTTGAGAGCTATTAAACACAAATGAGGAGTTATTTTTGCATACGTTTTGATAGCTTTATTTGGTCTTAGAAAATAACAGATTTACTAATTTAATCAGCTAGGATGACATCAGCATATTTGACCAATGTTGCAAAAACTGCCAAGAATAATTTCAATTTGATGATGTGTACGTGCACTTCCTGCAGCCCGTGTACTGTTCATCTTAAAGGAACAGTGCACCCAGAAAAGAAAATTTTCATCATTTATTCACCCTCATGTCATTCTAAACACTATGATTTATTCATTTATTTTTCTGTGGAACAATGAAAGCACATACAGGAGAAAAAAACTCCATAAACATCATAAAGCAGTTCACATGAATTATCATTCGAAAGCTTTGCATGACAAAGGGAATAGTCACTTTGGCATCTCATGAGATTGTAGAGCTGCGGTTGAGGGAAACAAACAAACATGAGGACGAATAATTTTTGAGTGAACTATTTCTTTAACTTTAAGCATGAGGAAGTGATTAGATTCTTGACATTGACTGGTTTCAGTTAACATGATGGCATGTTGCGGTTCAGATGCGTGGTACATGAACTGACAGAAAAATAGATGGATCAGATAACCGAACTCCCTGGAGTGACTGTTTAAATGACATTTAAGCCCTTGAGAGGTGAAACATGATTTTACTCATATAGTGATGATGCATAATAGGTGCAACTGACATAGAAGTGGTGTGTTTCCATAGGCATTGGCAAAGGAAAACCCACAAATTACAATTCTTTTACTCACCTTCGTGTAATTTCAAACCCATATGACTTTCTTTCTTCCATGCAACACAAAACCACATTTAGCACAATGTTTAAGATGCACTACTCCATAAAATAAAAACAAATGGGAACAGATCCTGTCAAGCTCCAAATATTATACACTATCAGTCAAAAGTCAGATTTTTTTTTTCTTATGCTCACTAAGGCTGCATTTGTTTGATTATTATACAGAAAAAAAAAAAAACAGTAACAGAGTGAAATACTATTACAAAAATATATTTCCCTTTCAAGGGAGCTTCGAACTGCGTCCTCTTGGGGTCGCTGTGGGGGAACAACTTCAGTGTGACCGGTGTCTGAATATATCTAAAACCGACAATAACATTGGCCGGTGACAGCCTATGACGTCACTACCGGTGCGACTATAGTATAAATAGGCGCCGAGAGAACATGTCATCCTCTTCTTCGTCTTCATTTGTGCTCATTGTGATGCATTCGCGGGACTACTGAGGGGGATGTGAGTATTTCACCATTTACCCGAGTTTGTAGATAACGTTTGCATGAGTGTGTTTGCCTCTCGGGGGAATAGCGATGCATTTTTCTCGGCAGCAGTTTTCGTTCGCGTTTTATTTCCGAGGTAATCTAGCGGTTGGGCAGTGCGTGTTTAGCTCCCGTGGGAGCTGAATGCATGCTGCGCGTTGCGTCGCGGTGAGAACATGGAAAGGACATGATGGGAATTTTTCCCTATCAGTAGTTTACTTTTGTTTATATAGGAAATGTATAGTGTGGATCTGTCTGCAGTTATTGGACAGATGGTTTATATCATGTCCTTCTCAGATAACCACATTATACTGCACTCCGGCTTTAAAAAAAAAAAAAAAATTCTCGTCCCGCATCCACAGATTCCAGCATACTAGTTATGCCAACATCGAGGGGATGCGTGAGAATGGTTATGAGAAGATGCCACCTGTTGAAGAGACGCTGGCCTGCTATCTCTCCATGGGGGAGACATCTTCTCTTAAGGCACGGCAGCAGGTCAGGTTGCAGTCTCGTTGCAGACCATGGTGGTGCTTCAGGCTTTTCAGGCTGATCTGCTGAAAGACCTGGATACAGGCAGGGTCTATCCTCTGATGAGGTGGCTGAGTTGCGTCGCACCACAGATCTTGCTCTCCTTGCCGCTAAGCAGGCTGCCACTGCCATTGACAGATCCAAAAAAATGGCAGCCATGGTGGTTACGGAGAGACATCTGTGGGTGAGTCTGGTGGATATCGGGTCAAAAGAGAAGGGCTTTCTTCTTGAGGCGCCGGTTCCCCCTTCTGAGCTTTTCGGCACTTCCGTCGAGACGGTGGTCGTGAGGTTTACGGAGGCCAAGACGTGCTCAGCTGCCTTTAAATCCTTCATTCCACGAGGGTCCAGGCTTTGGACTTCGCCTCCTGCCTATATCATGAGCCTGAGTCATGCGCGGGAGCCATGGTTGGTGAGTATGATCCATTTTTATCTACTCTACTGCTAGTTTGCTCCCTATCCTCTGGCCAGGTGCGAACTACTCATTTCTCACCCTGAGGGGTCTCCCGAGATTTGAATCATTCCTTAACCTTCATGCACATTCTCTGAGCTAGAGCTCCTCTTTCTGACAAGTTGAGGAGCTCAATGCTCCATAGACGGTCAGGCCTGTGAGTCCTCACTGTCACACTGCCCTTATGGTTGAGCCAGTAATCACCCATCGTGGAGTGGGCTGGCGTATATGAGCACACTACTCCTTTTCTGAATTCGGAGTTCTCCTCTCACGTGGAGAGTTGAGTTCTCTGTTTTCCCAGAGCACCTGGAACCGGCAACATCAGGCACTATGTTTTTAGCTAAGCTTGCAGTACGCTTACCCTTCAGGATTTCTAATGAACAGCATGTAGGTCGAGCCCCCTCTCGTCTGAGAGCTGGGTGTTATGCTCCCTCAGCTAGGTAACTTACTACTAGCCATTCCAGCATTATACCATAAGGATGAGTTGGTGCTTCTCAGACGTATTGTTCTTTGGATGTGCCATTTCCATCTATGGTCTGCTCCTTCAGAGTGCCACGAGGGCCCCTTAGAACGGTATCTTTAAAATCCATGATAT
>NW_015627907.1:6082-13054 GCF_001515625.1 Sinocyclocheilus rhinocerous | reverse complement strand
GTATTGTTCTTGGGATGCACCATTTCCATCTATGGTCTGCTCCTTCAGAGTGCCACGAGGGCCCCTTAGAATGGTATCTTTAAAATCCATGATATGGTAAGTGCGCACGCGAAGCCCCTGTGCACTTTCTAAAATCCACACTGTGGTAAGTTCGCACATTAAGCTTTTTGCGTTCTTTCTAAAATCCTGTATGGTAGGGGTTTCACGCGGCGGCTTCGTGCCCTTTCTTGAGTGGGTTAGGCCCCGTTGTCTCGTTCCCTACTCAGGGAACCATGGTTACATACGTAACCTGAGACGATATATATATATTTGTTTATGTATTTATTTAATTAATTTTTCTTTATTTCTCAGCAGACATTACTCCAGTCTTTAGTGTCACATGGTCCATCAAAAACATTTTAATATACCGATTTGGTACTCACTGACTAATAATGTACATTTTCTGTAACAGTATACATCTTTTTTGCTGTCACGATTTAACGTGTCCTTGCTGAATTAACATATTCATTTATTTTCTTTCTTTTTTTTATCTTACTTACCCCAAACTTTTTAAATGGTAGTGTATCACGGTTTGTACAAAAATATAAAGCAGCACAACTGTTTTTAACAATGATAATAAGAAATGTTTCTGGAGCAGCAAATCAGCATATTAGAATGATTTACCAAGGATCACGTGACACTGAAGACTGGAGCAATGATGCTGAAAATTCAGCTTTGCATCACAGGAATAAATTACATTTTAACATATATTAAAATAGAAAACGGTTATTTTAATGTGTAATGACATTTCACAGTATACTGTTGTTATGGTATATTTTGTTCAAATGCTTTGGTTAGCAGAAGAGACTTCTTTCAACAACATTAATAGTCTGATGTCAATATTTAATATTCTGTCTAACATCCTATTTTGTCTGCTAAATGACTATACAAACTGATTGACTGACACCACATTTTACATTACCCAGATGAGCTGCTATTCATGAACTTGCAGGAATGTACTGTTGAAACCAAATATGTGATACTTCATAACTATCCAAAACCAACAGAAGAAGAACAACATGCCTGCTACAATTTACCCCTGTGGCATGTCCTCAGGGTAGACATGTAAAATGCCATTTTAGTTCCAGTGAAATCGGTCTACAAAGCAAATTAAAAGATTAATGAATTAATTAATGAACCTCTTCAAACAGGAGCTTCCAGTTAGTGAGCTCAGAGTATTCCCAGATGACTTACTATGACAAGGAAAACTAATTCACTGCTGTCTCACACAGGATCTGACAAATAATCCAGAAGGGCTATGTTTGGAACAGCAAACTAACAAAATACTTGAAATCGGGTTGATATTGAATGTGTATTATGCGTAATATGCCAAATTTCTGTAACCTTTCGTTTTCCATGTGGCAAATGCACCGGGTGTAATATCAGCAGCAACTGTATTCAAACAAACAAACAAACAAACAAATAAATACGTACTTACTATAAATTAATAAATTACATTTTACATATATTAAAATGAAAAACTTATTTTAAATTGTAATAATATTTCACTTTTTTACTGCATTTATTATTAAATAAATTTGATGGTAATAAGAAACTTCTTTCAAAAAGAACCCTGACCCTTGAATGGTAGTATACTGTGGTGTAAACTGGTGTTCTATTCCAAACACAATTAAAAATAATAATAAATAAATAAGCAGGCAGGCAGGCAGGCAAATAAATAAAATAATAACAATTTTCAAAAATACTAGATGGCACATTCACAGAAAGAAAGCGGAGAAAAAATACTGTAAGAGAAAAAGTGCAGCTCTTTCAAGTAGCATTCATCAGAGTAGTTGCAGATGGCATCACTGTGGATGGTATAACAGCAGAGAAGTGACAGCTTACTGCTGAATCATGGGAAATGTCATAGCAGGTGCCTATAGCATTTTGTTTTAATAAATCTGCATATAGCTTTTGGACATAATCGGCTCATTGCCAGCTCATATAATCGTTCAGAAGTGTCTGTTTTGGTGGATATAAGGCAGTAGGCTGTTACAGTTCAAGGGATGCTATTAGCCATGACATGAAATTTCGTCCACCAGGTTTTAATCATAGTTCATTAGGTCAAAAGCAAGCTGTTTATGTTTGCCAAGAAATGTGGGGTATTAATATATAATTAAAATGATGGGAGTCACATGCAATATTTTATCATTATTTATAAACTATTATAGTATTTATCAATATTATTATTTAGCTTTTATTTTTGGAGTTTCAGTTTTAATTTTATGCTATTTCTTATAATTTTTACTTCTTTTAAAATAATTTCTATTTAGTTTTAATTCATTTTAGTTTTTGTCATTTTAGTACTTCAACTTTAATTCATTTTAGTTTTAGTATTTTTATTTACTTTTACTTTACTTTACTTTTAGTCATTTAGCAGACGCTTTTATCCAAAGCGACTTACAAATAAGAAAAAGTAATTAAAACTAAAAGCTAAAACTCTATAAATACTATATATATACACACATTGCACGACACTGACACGGTACGCGATACAGTACGACACCAAATGCCATTTCAGCACGTCTCCACAGTAAACAAAACGAATATTTAAATGTTATGTTTTTCATCTATATTCAGCTTTATTTTAATTACCACAGATATTTTTTTTATTTTTATGTAGATTTACAAAACTAAAAACACCGGTTGCATGTTTTTGTATTTCACAAATTTTATAAATGCTATCCAATGTGGCTCATCCAATCAGATTT
Organism: Sinocyclocheilus rhinocerous; assembly: GCF_001515625.1. NCBI lineage: Eukaryota > Metazoa > Chordata > Actinopteri > Cypriniformes > Cyprinidae > Sinocyclocheilus > Sinocyclocheilus rhinocerous. The sequence goes on along the minus strand of NW_015627907.1, from coordinate 10,304 downwards.
TAAGGCTGCAACTGTCAGTTTCACAAATATATTTTTGATGTAATAAAAGTTACCTTAATAGCTTACTGTTTCGAAAACAATCACTGGATATAAAGGCCTTGATTTAAGTCTGTAGGTGTCAGGGAGTCTCTGTCATCAGTCACCAGCTCCGGACTCCATACCCCAGAATCCTCCCCGGCTCACACCTGTTCACAGTCACGATCACCACTCATTCCAGATCACCTGCACATGCCGTCTCCAATCAAGCCACCTTCAAAAGCACGCTCCTTCCAGTCACTCACCGTCCGATCTACTGTTCACTACGGCAAGTTAACCAGACTCTTTCCTGTTATTTACCTGTTGCCTATTTACCTCCAATGTCTCCTACGGTCCAGTGATCCTGTCCCTCATCGACCCTGTTCATTCCCCGGACTCCTGCAACAGAGCAGACTCATATTACCCAGAGCTAAGAACCCTCCAACTCACTCTTATTCTCACGACTTACCTGCCATCTGGCCTTCACCATCTGGCCACTGCATCTGTTAATAAACTATCCTGTTTGCAGTCTTACCTCATGTCTCTGCCTTGTGTACCGTGACAGTAGGCTGCTGCATTGCAGACTCTTTCTAAACACAGACAGCTATTAATTTATTTTAGAGCATTCACCCAGGTACCTACAATGTTACAGTTTTAAAATTAGACCTAGGAATACTCAGGTCTCCCTTTTTTGATACACCTATTTGCTAGATAAGAGAATATGTAACAGTATCAGACACATTTGAAGCCACTAAAAAAAATAGCCGCTCAGTTGATTTCTAGATTAACATTACTTCCCAACTTTCCAAACAACACAAACTCTGCTTTGGGTTGTCTAAAAACACCCCATAACAGCAAGTTTGGGACACGTCCTTCTCTGGAAAAAAAAAAAACATGAAGCAATTATTAAAATACGCTCTATACGGAAAATGGCATGAAGCAGTTCTGCCCACTATAGTGACCTGCAGCAGATGTCAGAGGTCAAAGGTGAGTGTTGTTGAATGTGTAGCTACTATGAATTATTTTGCTGACTAAAATCTTGCTTTGGAGGAAAAAAAAAAAAACCCTCCTAACAACTACTGCCAAAACCAGTTGTATCAAAATCTGTTGTGATTAATCTACCAGGTGCATTTTAAAATATGCAAAATGCATAATAGCAAAGTCTGTTGTGTGATATGTTGTTTGTTTTGTATGTAATATCAATATTGTTTATATTAAATTGTTGAGATTAATGATTAAAGATGCAATTCAATTAATTTATAAAAATATTGTTTCCTAGTCTAGCTTTAATGCATTAGTCAATGCATTAACTAAAATTTACTAACACATAGGAATTTATTTGTTACAGAATGTATTTTTCTTTGTTAATGTTAAAGTTGTTCATTGTTAGTTCATGTTCATTTGTTAAAAATAGCAAACTATAAATAACACACTTTTGTATTGTTAATGTTAATTACTGTAGTTAACAAATGAAACCTTATTGTAAAGTGTTACCCTTGTTTTTAATCACAAGTCACTTTGGATAAAATTGTCTGCTAAATGCATAAATGCAAGCTACCGGACACAAATAGACAACATGTTGTGTGTTTTATACAGGTGCATCTCAATAAATTAGAATGTCGTGGAAAAGTTCATTTATTTCAGTAATTCAACTCAAATTGTGAAACTCGTGTATTAAATAAATTAAATGCACACATACTCAAGTAGTTTAAGTCTTTGGTTATTTAAATTGTGATGATTTTGGCTCACATTTAACAAAAACCCACCAGTGCCACAAACTGATCACCTCCATGCCACGCCGAATTTAAAGCAAAAGGAGCCCCTACCAAGTATTGAGTACATGTACAGTAAATTAACATACTTTCCAGAAGGCCAACAATTCATTAAAAATGTTTTTTTTTATTGGTCTTATGGAGTATTCTAATTTGTTGAGATAGTGAGTTGGTGGGTTTTTGTTAAATGTGAGCCAAAATCATCACACTTAAAAGAACCAAATACTTAAACTACTTCAGTCTGTGTGCATTGAATTTATTTAATACACGAGTTTCACAATTTGAGTTGAATTACTGAAATAAATGAACTTTTCCACGACATTCTAATTTATTGAGATGCACCTGTATGTATATGCCTTTATAAAAGTTAAAGAAGCAAATATAAAAGTTAATTTCTTACATTGATATGCATACATGCATACTTGCATGAATAAACAGACAATTTGGAGTGTCTTATCTTATCAGCAGATTTCAGAATTGTGTAGGCAGGTTTTCTTGGCCAGATGGATGTTCAAAAATATCTAAAATTGTACTGGGACTTATGCTCACCCAGACATGACGGGTTGAAAATTTATGAGGCTCTTGGTAATTAGTGGAAGAACAGGGGATACTGGAGTTTCTGACACAGACTTATGGTCCCAGATCGCCTGAAGTGCTTTTTGAATATTATACACATTGTACATCCAAAATTAGCACTGCGGACTACAAGAAGACTTCTGTAAAGACAGCTATTTTGTATAAAACAGGAACAAAACAGGTTAGAGGGTAATGGTTGCTTCATTTTGCATTGGTTGAATGCTAATGGATTAACTGGGGATTACAATTTAGCTCTCAGCTGTGCATCGCACACACTCTTTCACCCATGAGTAGCAAATGTACCATTATGTACCATAAGTACCAAAAAGCCATTAAGTGCTCTATTTGACAGACTGGCTCATCTGATACATGAGCATGTGCCAAACAATGATGGCCAACATTAAGTTCTATGTGAAACAATCTTCATTTTTTTTTTTTTTCAAACTGAAACAAGACATTCACAGAGAAAAATAAATGCATGCTGGGACATGATTTTAGCCATTGGGAATTAATTGGATTTTCTAAAGTGCAGGGATTGAAAAGTGCAAAATGTCCACTGAGAAAGTTGCATCAAACAAAAGTTTTTTGTGAAACTGTATTACCTCCATCAATTCCAAAGATGTAAGAACTTCATCATGGTGTACTCTGTGTACTGCCACTTTTGCATTAATAAAAAGGCAGAACAAGTTTAAGAAAGATTATAAAAAATGACCAGGAATATGCATAGGCAAGTAAATATGGTAAATTGAAATAAACAAACAACTAAAATAAGTTAATTAATTAAAAAAGTGAATGGGTGCCATCAGAATGAGAGTCCAAACAGCTGATAAAAACATTACAATAATCCACAAGTAATCCACACAAGTCCAGTCCATCAATTAAGGTTTTGTAAATATAAAATAGAAAAAAAACAGGTTAGAGGGTAATGGTTGCTTCATTTTGCATTGGATTGACTCAGCTGTGCATCACACACACACGTTCGTTCACCCATAAGTAGCAAATGTACCATTATGTACCATAAGTACCAAAAAAGCCATTAAGTGCCCTGTTTGACAGACTGGCTCATCTGATGTACAACATGTGCCAAACAGTGACGGCCAAATTACACAGATACATCATGCACAATATGACTAGGGCAAGTAAACATGGTACATTCTAATTAATTTATTAATTAATAAAGTTAATTTGTGCCGTCAGAACGAGAGTCCAAACAGCTGATAAAAACATCACAATAATCCACAAGTAATCCATACGAGTCCAGTCCATCAATTAAGGTCTTGTAAAGCATCCATCATTAAGACGTTTTTAACTTCAACCCATTGCTAAAATATGCAAAGATCAATCACTGTTTATAAGTGAAAACAGACCAAAACAGTTTGAAACAAATATGTTCGGTGGATTTCAATGTGAGAGGACAACAGGGGATGGACTTTTTCCATTGGAAGAAGCATTATTGTGGATTATGGACTATATATTTTGCCAAAACACTGCGTGAAAAGAGGAATTTCCAGGATAAATCTGACATGGGAAATTTCAGTCAAACTTAAAGGGGTCATATGATCAGGCACGGCGCCAGAATTTTTTCTCTACCGGTGCTAAGGGGGGGCTAGACCAATATGTGGGGGTGCTAAGAAAATAAATGATATTGATGACATCAGAGTTACTTCATAAAGAAATGGGGCTAAACCGGGGCTATTAAAAATTCTGACGGGACTATAGCCCCCCCTAGCCCCGGTGTAGCACCGTCACTGCATATGATGCTGCTAAAAAGAACATTATTTGGTGTATTTGGTGTAATGAAATGTGTTTATGCGGTTTAAGGTTAAAAAAACACATTATTTTCCACATACTGTACTTTA
>NW_015627907.1:0-2442 GCF_001515625.1 Sinocyclocheilus rhinocerous | reverse complement strand
TTTTTAAATCTTATTAAACTGAACACCAAGCTTTTGTCAAAAATAAAGCCTTATCTTCGACACACAAATATAACGTGTACTTTATCTTTGATTACAAACAAACAAAGAAACAAAAATTAATAAACAAAGCCAACCACCTAATAAATAATATGTGTCAGTACTGGGTCAATAGTATGTAACAAGCATTACTTTTATTTGCTACAATACTACAGCGAGAATAAAAGTTATGCTTTCTTTCTTTGCGTGAACATTTGGGCTGTGTTATGCAAATCTTCCCACATCGTGATGTAGATATGTGGGGGCGTGTTAGAATGAGCCGTTTTAGGTAGGCGTGGTTGACTCTTAACTTTTATAAAGAATATCTCTTTGGATTTGAGACTTTAGTCTTTGCAACTTTACAGATCTTCTTTATGCACCAAGAGCTTGTAACACTCCAAAGAGAAAGGAAAAATTGAATTCGCATCATATGACCCCTTTAAGGTGTACGACCCATGCAGGAAAATTTCCCAGGCAAGTGTGCTGAGTTCCGTACACGACCATACACTTAATTGAGATGCACAGAGATTTCCGGACACAGGATATTTCTGACTGCACACACTAGACGTGATCAGAGATTTCCAGTACACCAGCCCTCATTATTATAGTAAAAGTGTATATACTATGTTTTTTTGGCAGATTGACAGCCATTTGTATAACGACAGTTTTACTACAAATACCACGTTAAGCTATATGGTTAATGTACCATGGTTAATTTATGGTTACCATGGTGAGTACAATAACCATGTTTTTTGTTTTGTTTTATTTGTACCATGGTTAATGTCGTAATTAAGGGAGCAAGTGCTGTCGTGTTTTTTTGGGGTGTTTATCGTTAAAAATTAATCGACCAGTCATTTTAAATCTGTAGGCTAGTTTAAATTAATCCGAACTGAATGAATCTAAACGAGTCTTTTGAACAGAATCGCAAAATTTGAGTGAGATTAATAATAAAAAAAAAATCCACACTATTTGCGGTAGTGTTGTATCTCGGGGTTTGTTGTAGTCTGGTAATGAACAGTACTATCACGCACTGACATTCCAGGCCTAGCATTTAGAGCTGATTCACACGAGACATGCAGTTCTTGACACCCGTGAATCGAATCTTTTCGGAATCGACTCACTGTTCTTACCCCTCGCCCTGCATCTACAGTTTTTGAATTTGCCCTCGCGCTGACAGCATCCAGTAATTTCTGAGAGATTTACCTCAGACGAAGGTAAGTGCGAATATATAAAACCATTTTGAAAAACATGTTTACAAGAACATAACATTAAAAGATGTTCGATGTTATAATGTTTTTAATCTGTGTTTCTAGCATGATGTTGTTTCGAGCCGTTTATTCCTGCTTCAGCTGCTCCGCGGTGTTGCGCGCGCTGATTTTCTGAGAGATTTACATCAGAGGAAGGTTAGTATGAATAACTAAAACCATTTAAATAGCATGCTTATCAGAACATAACATTATAATTTGTTCAATGTTGTATAATTTCTCTCGAACTGTATTTCTAGCCTGGTGTTGTTTCGAGGCGTTTGTTTGCGGCCTTCAGTCAACGCGCGGTCACAGCGTCCAGAGAGATTTATCAGAAGAAAGTAAGGAAGAATTTACAGAAACATTTTAAATAAGCTAAATAAGCTATTTACCAAAACTTAATGTTAAGTGTTGCAATGGATATATTTGAGTGGGTTTATGTTGTAAAATCAGTCTAGCTATTTTGGTAAACTGGTACTTAGCAACTGCTACGTACATTTTAAAAAGTTCGCTTTTAGTACAATATACATGTTTATTAATTCATGTTAGTTTAGCTAGCGTGCTTTAGTTGTTAACATATTTCCCATTGACAAATCTGCAGACACATTCTGCTCATCTGATTTCAGAGGCTCCAAACACTGCAGCTGACTTCTGATTCACCTGAGACAGCCTTGGAGGAGAAATGGTGTCTTAATTTGTTAATATGTATTTAGTTTTATTATGATGTGATTTAATGTATATGTTTTAATGTGTGTGTATATATATATATAATGTTTTTAGGTCAGATAGCAAATGCTGCCATTCTTCTGGAAAACTGCTGGTCTTTAAAGAACAGTCATCAATCAGGTAACTTGCACACAGAAAGAGTTTTTGAATACCATTCAATTACTAAAGTTATCTTATATTTTTTTCAGTTGCTAAATCTGCAAGATAACACTTTGACTAGCATTTTTTCCCCAATTCTTAACGAAGTTTATTTTAACAAAGTTTAGGAGAAACATTTTCAGACAAGGTCAAGTTTATTTATATAGCACCTTAAAAGCAACAAGTGCTGACCAAGGTGCTGCACAACCAAAACATCAGAAAAATCAACAAAAAAAAGCATTAAGACAATATACAATTTGAAATCATTAAATAATACAATAAGTAATGCAAGACATCA
>NW_015627906.1:419-535 GCF_001515625.1 Sinocyclocheilus rhinocerous | reverse complement strand
AGAGCATTTATTTAAAATGGAAATCTTTTCTAACAATATACACTAGCGTGTTTGGGGTCGGTACATTTTTATTCTTTCTTTTTTTGAAAGAAATTAAAACTTTTATTCAGCAAGGA
>NW_015627906.1:0-183 GCF_001515625.1 Sinocyclocheilus rhinocerous | reverse complement strand
TGAAGACTGGAGTAATGATGCTGAAAATACAGCTGCACATCACAGAAATACATTACATTTTAAAGGATATTATAATAGAAACCATTATTTTATATTGTAACAACATTTTGCAAGATTACAGTTTTTTTTCTGTATTTCTGATCAAATGAACACAGCCTTGATGAGCAGAAGAGACTTCTTTAA
>NW_015627905.1:86281-86464 GCF_001515625.1 Sinocyclocheilus rhinocerous | reverse complement strand
AGTTTCTTTCTTCTGTTGAACACAAAAGAAGATATTCTGAATAATCCAAACAGTTGATGGGCACCGTTGACTTCCATAGTAGGAAGAAAAAAAAACTTTTGTGTGTGTTCAACAGAAGAAAGAAACTCATACATGTTTGGAACAAGTGGAGGGTGAGTAAATGATGACAGAATTTTCATTCTG
>NW_015627905.1:75714-86270 GCF_001515625.1 Sinocyclocheilus rhinocerous | reverse complement strand
TCAACAAGAAGAGATTGACAGAATTGTAATTTTTTGACAAACTAACAGTTGAACTTAATTTCTACAGTGAGATATTACTCTGAACTGCTGCCATACCAGTTTTGCACTATGGGAAATAACAAAAACAACAACCAAAGTGCTAATTGTAATAGAATGGCATCAAAAGAGACACCGGATGTACTGTAACATCACTTACTTTGGGTTTTCCTTTTTAAGCTAATTCCTCGATTTCTTACAAAGTATCTTCAGGAACTTCAGTGGTGCTCTCAATGGGCATCTTCTGAACACCTGCAGAAAACCAGTCATATAATGATCAGGAAACTCAGAAGAAACTCAAACAGAATAAACATTAAAAATATATATATTCTAAAGGAATTAGCCTGTTAAACATTTATTTTTTAAACAGTCATTTATCAGTTTTCGCCAAAACATGTTAATAAGTATCAACCTATTGGTATAACCAGATACCAATACAAAACTGGTGCATCCCTAATTTTAGTAATATTCTGTTAGAAATGCTGGACTAATACAATATAATTTTTGACTTTGATTATATTGAAAAACCACTTAGTTGACACATACCAGCATTACTGGAGTCTCCCGCAGCTCCAGCAAGAGCATCATCATCAGAATCACTTTCTTCAGGATCACTGTCATCAGAATCAGTCATATTGATCTCGTCTTCAATCTGTCATGCCCTAAGAAATCGGCAACCTGATCTAACTCATTGTTTTTCAGGTTTAGGATTTGTGAGAGCGTAGCCACGTGCTTGCGCAGATGAGTGGATCTGAGAAATTCTGGATTTTGAGCTCCACATTCACTTGCATAGACCCTCAGAGAGTCCTGGCCTCTGTAGTGACTCTGGCAGTTTGGCCGAGCAAACAAGAAAGCATTAGTGTCCAGCACTCCACATTCACTTCTCCTGCTGACCAGCAGCGTCAGGGCATCGACTATATCAGGAGAGAGAACAGCAACCTTTCTTCCCCTCTTCCCCTGATCTAAACTCGACTGAAATGGCTGCAGAGTTTCTGCTCAAACTTGCTCAGGCCCATCGCAACATCATCATGGAGAGAAGTGCCATCCCTTTCATTGAAGCCCTTCAGCGGCATTTTAGAGACCTCTCCCGCGCGTCTGCGGTTGAAAACAATGATTCTGGCGAGTGTTGCTTTGGCCAGTTCTGCATAGCTTTGAGGAGATGCCGTCTCTTGTAGTTTCTGAAAAGCCGTATGTGCAGTCTTTTCAAGGAACCGATGAAGGGACTGGACATCCTGAGTGAAGGGAAGTGTTGATGGCTTGTTAAATTTGGCTTCATTCAGTGTGACCAAAGCAGTGTGCGAGATCATCTCAGACCACTTTGAGGAGTAGAGCTTTTTGAAGGTCTCTGTTGATGCGATCAATTCCTTGTCTTCAGACATCAGTGCTCGGCAGTGAATGATTTTGCAAATCTTATTCAACGAATGCCCCAGTTTTAGAGCAAGGCTTGGGCTTTGGTAGCAGTGGCTCTCATCATCATAGCCAGACACCATCTGAACCGCTCGAATGAGTCTAACAGTTGAACTTAATTTCTACAGTGAGATATTAGTCTGAACTGCTGCCATACCAGTTTTGCACTATGGGAAATAACAAAAACAACAACCAAAGTGCTAATTATAATAGAATGGCATCAAAAGAGACACAGGATGTACTGTAACATCACTTACTTTGAGTTTTCCTTTTTAAGCTAATTTCTCGATTTCTTACAAAATCCCGTATGTTCTGTGCACTGCGTCTCACCAAAACAGGATCCTCAGCAGTCTTACACTGCTGGCATTCAGTCATTGTGGCCAGTTTTCCTTTAGTTATATGGCCCTTAAAATGTTTCATTACAGCTGTAATTTCAGCATTTGACCAGGACACTTTCTGCCCTCTCCGTGGGTTTTCAGTTTCTGCCTCACACTCACTCTCACTACACTTCGATGACACTACATCCTACAGTGAACACAAGACATATTTCAGAGATGAGTTTCCTTAAAGCTCCCTGTGAGTGTAAAAGACCCTCTGTGCTACCCATACTAGAATGGACGTACCTTCAATCTCAATGTCATCAAGTGTTGCCTTGAAGATTAGGAAGGCAGCCCTTTTCCATGGCTAACAGTAGCTTTGATATTTTAGCAAGCTGAGTAGTGGCTTCTGGCAGCCTGTAATAGTCGCGGTGGACACGGATGTCATGCCCGAAGAAATCGTCAACCTGTTCTAACTCATTGTTTTTCAGGTTTAGGATTTGTGAGAGCATAGCCACGTGCTTGTGCAGATGAGTGGATCTGAGAAATTCTGGATTTTGAGCTCCACATTCACTTGCATAGACCCTCGGGAGTCCTGGCCTCTGTAGTGACTCTGGCAGTTTGGCCGAGCAAACAAGAACGCATTAGTGTCCAGCACTCCACATTCACTTATCCTGCTGACCAGCAGCGTCAGGGCATCGACCATATCAGGAGAGAGAAGAACAGCAAACTTTCCTCCCCTCTTCCCCCTGATCTCAACTCGACTGAAATGGCTGCAGAGATTCCGCTCAAACTTGCTCAGGCCCATCGCAACATCATCATGGAGAGAAGTGCCATCCCTTTCATTGAAGCCCTTCAGCGGCATTTTAGAGACCTCTCCCTCTGCGGTTGAAAACAATGATTCTGGCGAGTGTTGCTTTGGCCACTTCTGCATAGCTTTGAGGAGATGGCGTTTCTTGTAGTTTCTGAAAAGCCATATGTGCAGTCTTCTCAAGGAACCGATGAAGGGACTGGACATCCTGAGTGAAGGGAAGTGTTGATGGCTTGTTAAATTTGGCTTCATTCAGTGTCACCAAAGCAGTGTGTGAGATCATCTCAGACCACTTTGAGGATTGAGGAGTCCTTGTCTTCAGACGTCTCTGTTGGGCAGTGAATGATTTTGTCTTCAGACATCAGTGCTCGGCAGTGAATGATTTAGAGCATGGTGATTTGGTAGCAGTGGCTCTCATCATCATAGCCAGACACCATCTGAACCACTCGAATGAGTCTATGAAAATTGGCAGGTTTCAGAGGTTCTTCAAGACTGTACACAGAAAACTCTCTACGCAAAGTCACCAACAATATTCCAACTTCACGGAGTTTTTGTCGAATGTACTCAGATTTGTTAGGGTCATGTCCATGTTTGTTAAAGAATGACTGTGCAAGCTGAAGAATACTCAGGTCATTTTTGACAACAGCGGAAATGTCATCCTGCTTCATCACACCTAAGAGTTTCCAAACTCCTCGAGATATGTGCTGACTGAATGAAGACTCTGCCATAGACGCCAGGCCCAAAACTCTCCTCCTCCCTTGGTTTTCACTGTCAGCTTCTGGTTTTGAGGGACATCTTCTCAAATGACGCCACAGATCTCTCCGTACAAACATCCCTTTGCAGTACATGCAATGCACAAACTGCTTTGAATCACACTTTCTTTTTGGTGCCCGTTTTATTTTAAGAGCCCTCTCTCCACACTGTAAAAGGTCGGTGTTATGCTGAAAGTTGCCCTTGTTCCTGAGCTTTTACAGCATTGCTTTATGTTCTTTCACAGACCTGTGAAGAAAAAAAACATCAGTGAATGTGAAATTACAGCAAAAAAGAAAGATCCTAAAACATACATGTGATACTACATTACGAGCTACACTGTCTTTCAATAATCATTTAATGTGTTTTTAGTGGCAGGTGTGTTGAGGCAAGTTGGAGCTAAACTCTGCAGGACACCAGCCCTCCAGGACCGAGTTTGGGCACCCCTGATTTAGACATCGACTAATATTACTGAAAGTGAAAAAATGTAATTAATTAAATACTTTTTGTAACAGCTTTTTTCCCCCTAAGTATATCACAGGCCATGCAGAGATGGACTTCAGAGCATTCACTGTTGCACTGAAATAACAGCTCATCCGAAACATGTGAATACCTCCTTAACTCCTTCAGCAGGGGCACAAAAACTCTGCTCCTCATTTAACACATGCTCTTTGACAGGTGACATCTGAAAACAATGAAAAAAGCAAGGCTCATGTAGAGATGATTTCTAACAACATCGATCTAGCATTTTCTAAAATTATGCAATGCACATTTTAGTACCTTCTCAACACAGTCCTGATCATCCAATCATAACCGGTCCTTCTTCGGAGTCACCTGAAATTAAGGAAACGGAAATAAAAAAATAAATAAACATTCTACTGCAGACAAAGGATTCAGGGATTGTTCAGATTTATAATAAATTACCTTTTCCAGTCCTTCAGATGCCGCACAGATACTTGAGTCCTTTAACACTGGCTGATCACTGACAACTGTCAGCTGAAAACAAGTCAAAAAATTCAAAATAAAATAATTATTATGTTATGAATGAGATACCCAAGCAATAGAAGAGAATTGCCCTTACTATGGAATAAAAAATACAGAGTGTATATTTACATTTAGTCAAAAGTGGCTGTAAATTATCAGCTTCAGTGGCGCAGATGGATAAGAAGAATCAGAATCAGAATCAGAAGAGCTTTATTACCAAGTATGTTTACACACACAAGGAATTTGACTTGACGACAGGAGCTTCCAGTGTAGAAGAAAGTACAAACATAGTGCAGACATACATGATAGTGCAGACAAATGTGAGCCAAAATCATCACAATTAAAAGAACCAAAGACTTAAACTACTTCAGTCTGTGTGCACTGAATTTATTTAATACACGCGTTTCACAATTTGAGTTGAATTACTGAAATAAATGAACTTTTCCACGACATTCTAATTTATTGAGATGCACCTGTATACTGATTTTCTCATCCTCTGAATTATACTTATCAATCCTGTTTTTATCATCATTCAAAAAATGAATAAATTCAGAACAGGATTAGAATAGAATTCTATTTTAAATAAGACAAATATTTTTTTTCTACAACAACAGCAACAGTAGTGTTTACAACAGCAAAACCACCATACCATGTACACTCAATAATAATAATGATAATGATAATATAACAACAATAATAATATCAATAGTATAATTCAGTTTCTAATTCCAGAGTAATTAAGAGGTGCAAAGAAAAAAATCTTTAACTTTTAAACTTAAAATGGTCTTTTCTTTTCTGTTCTGTGATTCTTTTTCAAAACTGCGTCACAGTTTGCTGCTGTATCAATACAGAACCATCCGTTTCGATACACGTATCAGCAAGGAGCACAGCCCTTTTAAAAGCCGTGCTCCATGTACTCTTTTATACTTTGAGCACCTGCCCCTCCAAAGGTCTCTGCACGGCCCTGCTACACATTCAAAACATCATTACTACTCTGAATGTTTTTATGTAAATGTTAAGTGTAAGTGTAATGTTAAGTACTGTACGAGGTCTTTCATGATGCTACATAGCCTATGCTCGGGTGTGAATTTGACAGGTGCTTGATATAAAATAAATGGTGCTTTAGAAAGTCCTTGAATCTGGTGTTGAATAGATGCATCAGTTTTGTATTTCTTCTGTTTGAAGTTGAGAATATTTAATTCAACTTATAAAATTTTGATTAAACTGTTCTATTGTTAATTGGTACAATATTTTTAAATGTTAAATGTAGCCCATTTCATTAAAAATGTGTAGTTTTCTTCAAAAAGAGACAATAAAAGAGAAACAAACTTAAAAAATTGAATTATACAATTGTCAGTTTTGTACAGTATACGTACAGACTTTGTATTTTGTCTTTCAAAATAAAACTTTTAATTTACAATCTTGAGCATGCTTTAACACTTTATTGAAGTTTTTTTTTATTATTGTAATAACCTATATAATAACAGTGTTTCTCTGTACAATTAGAATCAGAAAGCATCTACAAGGAATTTGTTTTGGTGACAGAAGCTTCCAGTACACAGAGACAACACCACACAGACACAGACAATAAAAAATAAAGATATGTGAATAAAATATATATATATATATATATATAAACAAACAAAAATAAACAAAAAAATTGTATGTACACTGTTAGCAATTGATGTAATTTTTACAATAAATTTTACAACGCATTGTATTCATGTTTTTACTGTAAATGCAAATGCATGATGGGACAGTCCTGTAATATTATTGAAACTACACTGTAGAAGCATTATTTTACAGCCAACGCATAGCATTGTGGGATCGCTGCCTTTTGAATTTTCAAATTACGCGCCCAACGGAAGACTATTAAGCATTTTCGTCTCAAGATAAAGACTAAGACTACACTGTTAGCAATTGATGTAATTTTTACAATAAATTTTACAACAACGCATTGTATTCATGTTTTTATTGTAAATGCAAATGCATGATGGGAAATTTAAGGACAGTCCTGTAATATTATTGTAACTACAACGTAGAAGCATTATTTTACAGCCACCGCATAGCATTGTGGGGTCGCTGCTGTTTGAATTTAGAAATTACGCGGCCAACGGTACCAGAAGTATTTAAACATTTTTGAAAGAAGAAACACGTCTCAGGTATGTAACATAAAATCTATTTTATAAGTCTATGGATATATTCATACCGGTGATCTGAGTGAGTGCCGATTGTTTCGTTTGGTATATTTTCAGATTTCTCTTGAACTGACCGCGGTGAAGTTAGTTTCAAATGGCCTCTTCTTACTCCATCCAATTTAAAACTAACTTCACCATGGTTCTGAACGGTCAACACCGAAGGAAAAGACAAACTGAGCGGCAGCAGCTGTAACACACCGCAGGATCAGCCGCACACCGGCTGCTAGCTGGATTATTTCAGACACTGATTTGTTGTTGATTATATCTAAACATCATCTCCTCGGCTCGCCTCTACTTGCTTGGAACCTCGACGGAGGTGATACGGAAAAAGGTAACGTTACTACATGCAAAACCACCACAATGACGACACCTCAAATAACGTTAGCATCATTAATGTTAGCCAATAACGTTAAACTGTAAAAATAAGCATTAGCCCGGTAAGCTTCCTTAGCTCAGGTTATTATTGCGTATTATTGTAACGTTCTTATGACTTCTGTTTTGCAGAGCATGTGTCATGTAAGCTGTCTGTATCTAAAATAAACTGCGTGTGCGCAACTTAAACCAACCAGCATCGTAATTACTTTTTTTTTTCTGAGAGGGTTCTGAGCCCAGGTTCTGTTCAAAGGCTTTCACTGCTCTCTTTGTCTTCGGAGAAGGCGGCAAATTAGTAGTATTAAAATTAGCTAAGTTAGCAAACGGATAAACTTAACCATCCATCTTCCCTGGTTGGCTTCTGTCATTTATCAATTGTACAGCGTATGTAAATACATAAATAATCTTTTGGTGTGTTCTATAACCCTTTCTAACCACCACGTGGTGTGATATTTGTTAGCTAGCCAGCTAGGTTAGCCAGCTGTGTGCCCTTAATCTCTGCATAGGAACAGTGTGGACTCACCTTTTCTCTTTAATCGCTCTTGGTCTCTTTTCTGAAAATGTTTCATTGCAAGTTTAGCATGTGTGGAAGTGTTTTTGAAACATACTAATACAATGTCTATTGACATAAGAGTGAAGTCCAGCCAATCTTTGAGGATATTCTCTCCATTCTACGTAAATAATTGCATTCAATTTTTATATTCCGTCTTTAGGGTTGTCTTTTAAATACTTTACATTTGTTTTGCGAGCGTTTCCTACCTAGAAATAACAATGTAGCTACCATTCTACTATAGATTTCACTTTCTCCTCCAAGTTCAGACTAGCAGCACTTAAAATGTTGAACTAAATTAAAAAATTAATGTAAATGTTTTTGATTCAGGTAGAAAATATCATAGTGGGAGATGAAATACAACATTAGTGTGTCTGGATCATAGGGTTCCAATGATCAAAATATTTATTTCAGATCCCTCTTCAGCCCCATTTCCCCCAGAAAGTCCAGATCCCTCCTCAGCCCTGTTTCATCTGGGAAGTCCACAAACCTCCTCAACCCGGTGTTAACCAGGTACGCCCAGAATATTCAACACCAGAGGACGACTTCTGCCATCACCACACACACCATGGCCTGTCAATTTTAAAATGAACTGGGAGAAGATGCCGTCAGAGGTACAGTCAGCTATCGCAAATTCAACTAGACCAAATCCAGCAGCAAGAAAAGCAATGGTCAGAACCCTGCAAACAAGCCTGCACTGGCCCTTTACGGGCCCACTTAGGGCTAACCTTAGGGCCCTCAGCGGGCTGCCAGCGCAGGGCCCCTAAGAATTTGCTCATTGGCAAAACGTTGGCCCCTTAGCGCTGGTCCTGCACGGGCAGCCCTCACTTAGCCCCCAGGAAGCACTCACTATGCCCACACAGGGCCCGCACTAATAATCTACAACAGGGCTGTCCAAACTCGGTCCTGGAGGGCCGGTGTCCTGCAGAGTTTAGCTCCAACTTGCTTCAACACACCTGACTGGAAGTTTCTATGCCTAGTAAGAGCTTGATTAGCTGGTTCAGGTGTGTTTAATTAGGGTTGGAGCTAACCTCGGCAGGACCGAGTTTGGACAGCCCTGATCTACAACAATGTAAAAAATCTGTTTCACTTTAAATACTTTCCAGCTACTATAACTTAAGTCTTTGGGAAAAAACTGTTATTATACATCTGAAATGGATGCAGTCACCACATAACTAATGTCTGTATTGTCAAAAATGTACATTAGTCAAAGGGATTTAAAATCAATTAAATACAAAACAGAAAACATACAGTTCAGGTTAATACAGCTACATATAGCCAAAAATGTAAATACACAAAAGTAAAAAAAGAACAAAAAGCAATGTAAGACTGTAGGATTTCGTCATGTGAAAGTTGATGTGTGCGAAAGTCTTATCTGTAGTATATAACCGTTCCAGCTATTTAAACTGGTATTGTTATATGAGGATGAGGGGGAATCAGTCTTTGCAAAAATCTAAGGGATAAGACTGTAGGATTTCGTCATGTGTAGATAGATGTGTGCGAAAGTCTTATCTGTAGTATATAACCGTTCCAGCTATTTAAACTGGTATTGTTATATGAGGATGAGGGGGAATCAGTCTTTGCAAAAATCTAAGGGATAGTGTTCAGAAGCTGGTTTAAATACACACAAAAAAAACAAATAGCAACAAAAACACTTTTCCCAACATATATTGTGCTTCTACACAAATACAAAACACACACACACACACACACACTACCGTCGCATAAATATTCAAAATAGATATAGGCAATGACCAAATGAAGGCAGGAATATATGTGTATGAAATGTCCAACAAAGATGCTGAAGAAAGAAACCATTTGGTAAAGGAGAGCAGTCAGTTAAATAGTCTTATCTGTTGAAGGGCAACTGATGAAATGACGAAATGGAGCAGTGGTCCTTGTTGGGGTAAACCAGAAACCCTTGGAATAAATCCTAACCCTCTCACACTCTCGTTCTATTTTATAGTTTAATTTATCCTCCAACAAACGGCACTGATCAACAAATTCTGCCTTTAAGCAGCATAAACTCACTTTTTTTACGCAGTCCTGAAGGTCTGCTTCCAATGTTGCCATACGTCGGGTTATCTCATCCCCTGACTGAGGCGAGAATTGCGGGTCAGGTACATCAGGAGGTGGTGGAGAAAATGGATCGTCAGGAGGGGGCTCGGAATCATTATCTTCTTCGGAGTTGATATACAGCTCACTGAAGGTAGTAATGAGCTCGCGTAAAGGATGTGGATCTCTCCGAGTGACAAAAGGTCCAGCAGTGAAATCTGGATTGGGCCCACACTCATCCCCCACAACATGTGAGGAAACTGACATTTTCACCACATTATCATCAAAACACAAAAAAGTACAAACTACTCCTGAAACACTTACTTTGCAAAAAAGTCCCTGTTTGGGCACCAATCTATAACCGTTCCAGCTATTTAAACTGGTATTGTTATATGAGGTACATCAAGTACATCAATGTCCAAACACTGTCCATGGCTGAAGTTGACTGATAGCAAATTAATAATCCAACCTCTTGTAATGAAAACACGCCACAGCTCTCAAACACCAGACTCTTCCTAACCAGGAACAGTAAAAAATAGTCCAGACTATGGTCCCACTTCGAAAATAACTTTAAATCCATATTCAAACTGGACCATGATGTGGTAACCTCACCAATAAAGAGTCCTTCTAAAATGCATACAAATACACGAATCGAGCCTCACCTGGGCAAGCCCGCACTGGGCCTGTTTAGGTTTGGTGTGGGTTGGCCCTAGCCCACTGTGCCCACAAAAAAGCCAGCATGGGCCCCGCAGGGACATGTTGGATTATTCTTAAACTCTTAGCATCAATCCAAACATAGGCCATACATACGTGTAACATCTCTGCAAAAAACATCAGTAATGTAGACTTAAAAAAAACAAAAAAAAAAACAACTCCATACTTTAGACTGGGCTTGAAATGACACATTTCCCAACCAGGACACAGTACAATGTGCTCAGCAGGTGAGCCATGCTGGCTACTGCTGCTTGTTATTGCTAACTCCCTCTACCCATATGGCTTTACTTAAAGGAAACCTAAAACCTAGCATCTCTAGTGGCAAGGATGAAAACTGCCCACAAAATTCTTATTAATAGGCT
>NW_015627905.1:70898-73039 GCF_001515625.1 Sinocyclocheilus rhinocerous | reverse complement strand
CATCTGTCCCAGTGCCGATGGTGGTCTTGAATGTAGGACGAGATCATGGTCTTAAGAGTACGGTTGACCCTTTCAGTGAGGTTAGTCTGGGGATGTGCTGCAGTAGTCAACTTCTGAATGACACTCCATTGCTTGCACACTAGACTAAGGAGTTGGGAAGTAAATTGGGTTCCTCGATCAGACACCAAATACATCGGAGTTCCCCACCTAGTAAAGATCTCCTCTATCAAGATGCGAGTGATTTGAGGTGCTTTAGCTACACGCAGAGGGAACAGCTCCACCCATTTTGAACAGTAGTCTACGACAACAAGGAGGTGCTCATTTAACTTTGAACTCTTAGGAAACGGTCCCATAAGGTCGATCCCTAACATATGCCCAGGTTCTACCACTGGGGTTGACTGCATATGGCCGGCTAACTTGGAAATTGAGGGTTTGTGTTGTTGACAGACCTGACATTCTTTGCAATACTTCCAGATGTCAGAGCGCAAGGTGGACCAATAGCAGATATCTACTAACCTCAGTAGAGTCTTAAGCCTACCAAGGTGCCCACTTGATGGGTTATCATGGGCATATGCGAGAACAGTTTCCAACATTCCCACAGTTTGGCTCAGAATCAGTGAGAGGTCTCAGAGCAAGATAATCTTCACAACGTTCTACAAATGAAATGGGGTCATTTTCTTCATCTGAGCCAAACTGTGGGAATTCAACTCTAACAGGAGGACGATACTGAGGAACATGAACACTGTCTGTATTGGCAAGTACAGGTTGCTGAGTTTGAGCAGTAAAAGTTCTATACTGTGGTAAAGTAGGGGTTAAAATTGAAGGCACAATGGGAGTAGACATGACGGAAGCATACCATTTTAGCTTGGCATAAATTTGCATATCTCCCCTCTTCAAACAGTCCACTACTGACTTGCCCAAATCCTGAATATTCAGCTCAAGAAGGTTTTTAACCCTCTCACACTCTCGTTCTATTTTATAGTTTAATTTATCCTCCAACAAACGGCACTGATCAACAAATTCTGCCTTTAAGCAGCATAAACTCACTTTTTTTACGCAGTCCTGAAGGTCTGCTTCCAATGTTGCCATACGTCGGGTTATCTCATCCCCTGACTGAGGCGAGAATTGCGGGTCAGGTACATCAGGAGGTGGTGGAGAAAATGGATCGTCAGGAGGGGGCTCGGAATCATTATCTTCTTCGGAGTTGATATACAGCTCACTGAAGGTAGTAATGAGCTCGCGTAAAGGATGTGGATCTCTCCGAGTGACAAAAGGTCCAGCAGTGAAATCTGGATTGGGCCCACACTCATCCCCCACAACATGTGAGGAAACTGACATTTTCACCACATTATCATCAAAACACAAAAAAGTACAAACTACTCCTGAAACACTTACTTTGCAAAAAAGTCCCTGTTTGGGCACCAATCTATAACTATTTAAACTGTTTAAACTGGTATTGTTATATGAGGTACATCAAGTACATCAATGTCCAAACACTGTCCATTGACTGATAGGACTGATAGCAAATTAAAAATCCACCCTCTTGTAATGAAAACACGCCACAGCTCTCAAACACCAGACTCTTCCTAACCAGGAACAGTAAAAAATAGTCCAGACTATGGTCCCACTTCGAAAATAACTTTAAATCCATATTCAAACTGGACCATGATGTGGTAACCTCACCAATAAAGAGTCCTTCTAAAATGCATACAAATACACGAATCGAGCCTCACCTGGGCAAGCCCGCACTGGGCCTGTTTAGGTTTGGTGTGGGTTGGCCCTAGCCCACTGTGCCCACAAAAAAGCCAGCATGGGCCCCGCAGGGACATGTTGGATTATTCTTAAACTCTTAGCATCAATCCAAACATAGGCCATACATACGTGTAACATCTCTGCAAAAAACATCAGTAATGTAGACTTAAAAAAAACAAAAAAAAAAACAACTCCATACTTTAGACTGGGCTTGAAATGACACATTTCCCAACCAGGACACAGTACAATGTGCTCAGCAGGTGAGCCATGCTGGCTACTGCTGCTTGTTATTGCTAACTCCCTCTACCCATATGGCTTTACTTAAAGGAAACCTAAAACCTAGCATCTCTAGTGGCAAGGATGAAAACTGCCCACAAAATTCTTATTAA
>NW_015627905.1:70624-70888 GCF_001515625.1 Sinocyclocheilus rhinocerous | reverse complement strand
AAGACATTGATTAGCATGCTCAGGTGTGTTTGATTAAGGTTAGAACTAAACTCTGTAGGAAAGTGGACCTCTTGAGCCAGATTTGAGGATCCCTGGCCTATACGAAACAACAGATTCTGAAAAGGTCTCTTTTGGTTTGTGCCATTCCACTTCAATTGAGTGGCTAAAGAATGGCCAGTCAATGTTGTTTGTATTCTCCTAGTTGCATTACAGGGCTGCCTACACAAAACCTGCATGGGCCCAAAGGATACAAAAGTTGCTCTG
>NW_015627905.1:65162-70309 GCF_001515625.1 Sinocyclocheilus rhinocerous | reverse complement strand
TTCAATTGAGTGGCTAAATAATGGCCAGTCAATGTTGTTTGTATTCTCCTAGTTGCATTACAGGGCTGCCTACACAAAACCTGCATGGGCCCAAAGGATACAAAAGTTGCTCTGGGCCCGAACAGGCTGGCCCACACTGGGCAATCATGGGATTAATGTGGACAGTCTGCTAGTGTGGCCTGCTCACAGAGAGCCTGCGGTGAGCCCAAAGCTGTGGGCCTCACCTGGGCAAGCCCGCACTGGGCCTGTTTAGGTTTGGTGTGGGTTGGCCCTAGCCCACTGTGCCCCCAAAAAAGCCAGCATGGGCCCCGCAGGGACATGTTTGCAGGGAAGTCTTGTTGATCAGACGAGAGAGCACAATGCAAACCGTAAAAGAGGGATCTGTGTGCAGGTTGCCAATGATATAGTTCAGAAGTACCTCCAATGCTTTGGTGATATGGATGGTGATAATAATGTAGCTGCAGCTTCTCTTCTACAGCAACTCAAAACTAGAATCGAGCATTTATATAGAAATAACACCATGGCACGGCTCAGACAGAAAAGGCCCTCAATTCCAGGAGTGAGGAGGCTGGAAAGAGGTCCCATGGACCAGTAGGGTTGTGTGCAGTGGCAAACCGAAGAACTGCCCGCTGGGGAGACCGAAGAAAGCATGCAAGAGATGAAAAGGCAAATGCTGCAGCTTTATGCTCAAGTTGGAATGGCAGGAGCAGAGAGAGCAGGGGTCCAGAGATGGCATGAAAATACTTACATGCTCCAGCGCCGTGATCTCAATGCTGATCCTCCACTCAGCATATCCAAAATCAAGGACGACTGGCCATTTCTGTTTTCCCTGAAGGGCCTGTTCTCTCACTTCAGTGAGCTGACCAGTATTTCCATCCTGGAGAAGCTGCCAGCAGCCACTGAGCAAAGAAGCAAGACCATAATCGAGTACTTTGAAAAACACAAGACAACAGGTGTGGGTGAAGTCTTTGATGCCCATCAAGAAGAGAATGGCAGCAAGGCCATCTACATGATCCTATTCCTACTTGCACACTTTAATGAGAATGGCATCTTTCTTAAGGCTGATGTGAGTATAACTTGCATGTAGACACACACACTTACTCTGGCTCGTTCTCTCTTCTAACAGTTATTTTGTAAATTGCTCATGCAATACCGTTGTGTTGGTAATATAGTCTCCACACAGGCTATCTATTCCAAATTATTCTAATATTCCATAGACAGTCTGAACCGCTATAGGGGGTTGTTGATCCGTTGACTGGCTAACATCCTTTTACTGTTTTAGACAGCGAAGCATACATATATTAAAAACATTAGCCATTTTTTTTATTCGGTGTTGAGTGGACCATTTTCTTTGTCTCAAAGCCAGACTGTATGGAATATTAAAATAATAATAGATTTGCAATTGGTATTTGTTGTCTAATTGGTAATACATTTTGTAATGTTTATATGTTTTTTTTATTCCCTAGCCCTCTGCCACAGCTGCTGATATCCAGAAAGAGACCCTACCCAGCACACCTTGCTTAATTGTGCAAGGTATATTCTTCCCTTATTTTGTTAAGGTTTATTACAGGGTTTAAGGTTTTTCAGCACTGTGCCGGAATTGTGGCGCGTGACCATTGTAGATTCAAAAAATAATTACGAGGAAAAATCTAAGTATTGAGACTGTGACTATAAAAAGCTAAAATATACATGATTTAATTTGGGCCACTATCCCCTTTGAAGTAGTCTTCTTGTCCAGTGATACACAGCTCCCAGTGCTTCTGCTTCAGTTGAAATGCTCTCAGGAACATGTGTTATTTAAGAGGATCTAAGCGTATTTACCGTGCTCCAATGTGACAACGCATATGCTCACAATGCGTGGAAAACACACAAGTTTTAAAAAATGAAAACTGGGTCACCGTTTGACACAGTAGAGGAGATCCAAAACACGTCTCAGATGGTGCTGGATAGGCTTAAATAGCGAGGCTTCTAGGGAGCGTTCCAACCAAGCCAGGAGCACTGAGAACGGTGTATCACTGCACAAGGAGACTACTTTGAAGGGGATAGCAGCCAAATTTAAATTGGGTACATTTTTTTGATTTTATAGGCACACTGAACTTTTTTTTATTGCACCCTGAACATATTTCAGGCACAGAACGTTTCCTTGCTTTAAGACCTGTTAATAGTTGTTGCATGGATATACAGTATGTCTCAAAGAAGAAAGGAAAGACTGTAATTCAACATCAGCCTATTGCATCCATAAAAAAGCCTAGTCTAAATTAGCAAAAACCATACCACAACTTTATCTCCCACCCGATAAAATTGGTACTTTCGCCCATCATGCCAACACTGCCACTCGTGCGCGTGTGTGTTTATGTAGTGCAGCTTTCTAGTGCTCTTTTAGTTATCATATTTTGTTAATGCATTTCAGGAGAGACACTAAGTGCAGACAAGTGGATGATGTCCATGGAAGGAACGATTGTGATGGGGGCCCACAGCAATCTTTTGAATGGAGTGGCAGCGACCTTCGCTGCTTACTATGTGTTCAACTTGCAGTATCCTAAAGAGGCCTCAAGCACTCTTGAATTTGTCCAAAGGTATGTTTAAACTGTTTACGCACTAATAAAGAAAATAGATCCATCATTCTCATATGGAACGTCCCATGAATCACTTTCTTTTTGTTCAGTATTGTTAGGCTCTATGATATACTCTATGCGTTGATGTCAAAAGACAGGTTTCCATCTGATTCATTTGCATCTTTTAAGCGCATTTGTAAAAATTTGGCAAAAAAAAACTATAATTGGAGAGCGTTTCCATCAGCTCTGTTATGCGAATTAGAAATGGACAGGAGAGGAGCTGTGGGATCAAAACGTAAGGGGCCACTTGAAACACCTGATAGAATTGCAACAAATGTGAATTTATGCGAAAACATCCTGGTGACCCATACTTGGAATTAGTGCTCTGCATTTAACCCATCCAAAGTGCACACACACAGCAGTGAACACACACACCATGAACACACACCCGGAGCAGTGGGCAGCCATTTATGCTGCGGCACCGGGGGAGCAGTTGGGGGTTCTGTGCCTTGCTCAAGGGCACCTCAGTCGTGGTATTGAAGGTGGGAGAGAGCGCCGTACATTCACTCCCCCCACCCACAATCCCTGTCGGTACGAGACTCGAACCCGCAACCTTTGGGTTACGAGTCAGACTCTCTAACCATTAGGCCACGACTTCCCCAGAAGCAACATTAGCCACCCTGGATTCGAACCGACAACCTTAGGTGTTCAGTGCCAGAGGCTTAGCAGAGTGCGCCACTCAGTTGATTTGTGGAATCAACTCCCAGACAGGCAGCAAAACAGAGAAGAGACACGGTCTCAACGCACCTGTCTGCACCCTCTTAAGAAAACTCCTGGACTTTGAGTTGATGGGCTAGTATTGATGCCCCCCCACCCCCCACACAGCTTCCCCAGTTCAAGACTGGCTGGGCACCTTTGTTGTTTATCACCATGTTCCCCCTGATGATAGGCTGTCTGGACGTCTGGAAGTGAGCTAGATTCTTCAGTGAAACTATAATTTTGTTTGTATGAAAAAGAATTATGGATACTTATGTTTGAAAAAAAAAAGATAAAATAAATTTGTAATATGTGATGCTGCATAGTGTGTTAATTAAAAAAAAAGAAAAGTTGCCATTGTTTTGGTTTTAATTGTGGAAGATGGAAAATTACAGTATTTTATTGTAACATTTACAAATAACAAGATATATACAATATATTGAATTACAATATTAAATTGTAATTCTCTCCTGTAAAATTAACTGAGTTGCAGTAAATTATAATAAATTACAGCATTTTACTGTAATAATGCTACTATAATCACAGTAGCACTGCTGTATAAATACAGTATTTTATTGTATTAAAAAACAGTATATTACCTGTATATTACTTGCTGTAAATTCACGGCAATTAGTTGCCAGGAATTTCCTGTAAAATTACAATACATTTTTAACAGTGTATGTTTATATATATATATATATACACATACACACATGTACCAAGCCCTTTCAATGAAATAAAATATAGTATTAAAAATAAAAAGCAATTTAACAAATTGTTTTATTTACAAAAAATGCTATTGCTAAAAAGGTAGAGGTCTTTCGTTTTAGGTTGAGGTTAATGGTTTGGATTAACCTCACATACAGCATCTAATCATTTTTTTTTTCCATTTTTCTGAATGAGTGTTTGGAGTGTGAATTTTAAAAACCCATAATGACTTTATTAGTGCAAAGACACTGGGGGTCCTGTCAGCAGGACAAAACAAAACACTTATAATAACTCTGCTGCCATAGCAAAACAAGTGTTTAAAGTAACTGCTACCTGGGCACAACATACTGTCCCTGTCTCATGACCACATCAGAACAGGTGTACACAATCATTCAAAATGTTTGGGGTTGGTAAGATATTTTTTGAAAGAAGTGACTTATGCTCACCAAGGCTGCAAAAATTCAGTAATATGTGAAATATTATTACAATTTAATGTATTTTATTCCTGTGATGGCAAAGCTTAATTTTTAGCAGCCAGTCTTCATTGTCACATGATTTATTTGAAATATTTTTTGCAACATTATAAATGTATTTACTGTCACTTTTGATCAATGTAATGCATCCTTGATGGATAAATGTATTAATTCCACTCTTTCAAAAAAAAAACAAAAAAAAAAACACACTGACCTCAAACTTATGTCACACTGAAAACATGTATGCTGAAAAAAACAATAACAAATATGTGTTTTGTATGTGCATTATATACACTCATACATATGTGAGTGTGTATATGTGAGTGTGTGTACCTACCACTGGGCTGCCAGCATGGTGAAGGCGTCTGCTTCAGTGTTCTGAAAGATTCTCAGCAGCTGTGGGTCAGCTGATAGGTGAGCCAAGAGACGCAGCTCCACCTGACAGAAATCCACACACACACACACACACACACACGTCTGGTCAGCTATCCTTGTGGGGACTCTCCATAGACGTAATGGTTTTTCTACTGTACAGACCGTATATTCTATTGCCCTACACCAACCCTACCCCTAAACCTACTCCTCACAGGAAACTTTCTGCATTTTTAGATTTTCAAAAAACTTAATTCTGTATGATTTATAAGCTTTTGTACCC
>NW_015627905.1:48923-63884 GCF_001515625.1 Sinocyclocheilus rhinocerous | reverse complement strand
ATAATTTAAATATAGTAAGTATGTCTGAAAAAGCACAATTTAAATATATTTCTTTTTCACCTGGGTCATCATTAACAGATATGAAAACTTTTTTCACTCTCTGTTTTCAGAGCTTTTTGTGGAATCAACTCCCAGACGGGCAGCAAAGCAGAGAAGAGACACGGGCTCAACGCACCTGTCTGCACCCTCTTAAGAAAACTCCTGGACTTTGAGTTGATGGGCTAGTATTGATGCCCCCCCACACAGCTTCCCCAGTTCAAGACTGGCTGGGCACCTTTGTTGTTTATAACCATGTTCCCCCTGATGATAGGCTGTCTGGACGTCTGGAAGTGAGCTAGATTCTTCAGTGAAACTATAATTTTGTTTGTATGAAAAAGAATTATGGATACTTATGTTTGAAAAAAAAAAGATAAAATAAATTTGTAATATGTGATGCTGCATAGTGTGTTAATTAAAAAAAAAGAAAAGTTGCCATTGTTTTGGTTTTAATTGTGGAAGATGGAAAATTACAGTATTTTATTGTAACATTTACAAATAACAAGATATATACAATATATTGAATTACAATATTAAATTGTAATTCTCTCCTGTAAAATTAACTGAGTTGCAGTAAATTATAATAAATTACAGCATTTTACTGTAATAATGCTACTATAATCACAGTATCACTGCTGTATAAATACAGTATTTTATTGTATTAAAAAACAGTATATTACCTGTATATTACTTGCTGTAAATTCACGGCAATTAGTTGCCAGGAATTTCCTGTAAAATTACAATAAATTTTTAACAGTGTACGGTTGTGGTAGATGGAGTAGAATACAATTTGCAAGGAATGGAATAAGATGTAGGGTAGTATTAAACGGTTAGTTCACCCAAAAATGAAAATTCTGTCATTAATTACTCACTCTCATTTCGTTCCAAACCCGTAAGACCTTCATTCATCTTCGGAACACAAATTAAGATATTTCTAATGACATTTGAGAGCTTTCTGACCCTGCCACGTTCAAGGCCATGTGACACCTGTGGTTCAACCAAACGGCAACCTTCCAGTCTCTCTCGTGAAGCCAACACGGAAGTGACTTAAACTGCAATTCATCGACTGGTCGCTAGAAGCTGGCTCCAAAAAGGATTAAATCCCATAGACCCCCATGTTAAAATGCTCAACTTTACAGCAGAAAAACTTTTTTTACAGGCTGATACAAAAAGTGGTTTTGGTCTATATAGCTAATTTTGCCCTTCATGACAACTGTGAGGGGGGTGAATTTTTGTATAACTCATCCGTTTAAATTATATTAAGCCTTAAAGTTGTGCATAATAAAGGGGGTGGCCACTTGAGTGACAGGTGGATTGCTGCTGCTGTCACCACTGTCGAGCTGGGCAGGCGTAGTTTCAGCAACCAGCTCCACCCACATCCCGCCTCTTTGCCCATTTTCGATTAACCGGGAGTGGAGTTCTGAACAAAACAGGTTGATGGCTTGCCAGTTCCTGCACGCAATAACAGCTTTAACGCAAAGCAGGGACAGTTCAAGTTCAAAAATCCTCAGAAATCGTCCAGTGTCCAGAAGAAAGTGAGACGAAAGGGAGAAGATAAAGAAAATGAAAAGAGACACAAAAAAGGGGAAAGGTAAAAAAAGAAAGACCCAACCTTGCAAAAGACAAGGCCAAAAAAATTAGACTCTCATTTACACGATATGCATCATTACAGCTGTTAATCTGAGAATACAGCAACATTCGACATATTCGACACAACTCCATCTTTATCTAACATTAACATACTGAAATTGCATAAATGTGCACATTTTCAAATGACACGCTAGACCTCATTTTCCCATTTCACATGTGCGTCATGGTTAGCAATTAGCACATAGCTCAAATACACGACGCAACAACTAATATGAGGCTCATAAACATCTTCAAAGAAGCTCTCAATCTTGAAACACTAGTTATTTAACAAATTCACTTAATATTCTTCTTATTTTAAACAGAAGATTAACTTTATAACACAGCAACATTTAATATATGAACACCATTTACATTCTCAAAAACTCAATAATTGAGAATTCATTTAGCCCACTTAACAAGAGAAATTGATTTAGTTAGAAGGATTCCAAAAAAAAGTAACGAACTTCAACTTTGAGAAGTATTTGTTGTCCTTTGAAGCATTCACGCTAACATCCACTCGTGATCATTGACTAATGACGTTCAATCCATAACTTTATCTCAAAATCTTTCTCTCTTATTTCTCTAATACGACTGTTAGTTATATTTGTTCTAATTATATTCTTCTTTTCTTTCAGGATCGTGTAATCAGTGAATCAGGAGCAGATTCAGCAGCCGTTCTCCCTCTGGCAAATAACATTCTCTCCCCGTCTCTCCTAGCACCGCCCATTAAGGCGGGGCTAATCTTCTGTTCGTCTAATTGAGTCCATTTTTGTGTGCGCACTTCATTTGTGCGCGTGCACAGAAACGATCCATCCTAGCACGCAGGTACCGCATTGGGATCTCTTTCGCGCTGTCTTGCGCTTGAATGGCTTAAATCACTTTAAAGTTTAAACTGACAAGACTTGTCTTAACTAATTAACTTCTGTAGCTTTATAAGTTATTTGTGTATATTTACTTCATAGAGTAATAGTTTTTACAAGCACTATTAGGTTTAGGTAATTTGGTCTCTCTGAAGGCTCAGCCCCCCTGAGGATAAAATACTAGAACCGCCCCATGTTTCAGTCTCTTAATTTCTCCTGATATTTTCTAAATTGCCTAAATGTCAAAATTATTACAATAACAATTACATCATTACAATATCTTTATAATAAAATTCTAATACTGAACATGTTATTGCATTATAATGAGTCATATTTTTCCCATACGAAAATTAACCATCGTTAACTTTAGTAATGGTTGTGTTGTTGTCAGCCCTAGCTCCCTCTAAACATTTTATAACACGATGTGAATATTTGTCTGCTAAATTACTACTGTAACATTACAATAGATAATAATGTCCTTTAGCATCAGTGTTGGGCTTGTTACTCCAAAAATGTAATTTAATACTCGTTACTAGTTACTCCTTTCAAAAGTAATATTATTACTTTACTTCTTACTTCTTGGCAACAGTAATAATTAGTTACATTACTTTTCTTTCATACCCCACATAAGCAGCATATCTTCCCCATAAAATTCTTCTAAAATGTTACAAACAATATATTTCTGCCTCATCATTTGACCAAAATCTACATTGGATGGCAGTCAGAAGTTATTACAAACACTCAATGGTGATTGATAGTGACTTTTAAGTCAAAGTGTTTTATTAATTGTCTTGTGTAGAGCTTGAAGCTAATTGTAGCTATAATTTCTCAGTTACCCAAATATGATGATATTTCATGAAGTATTTTATCAAAATAAATCACATAAGTTCATACATTTTTAAATTTTAGTAATATAATTTATATCGGGATCAGAGGGATGTGGGTGGGCAAGCCATGTAATACCAGAGTAAAGTAATGCCACAACGTACACATTTGTGTTCAGATCACATTTTCTCTTGACAAAATCAGTGTAATGGCAATATCTCCATTCTCTGAATGTAAGCTTTTCCATATTCCAAGCTTCCATGATGCACTGGTGACTTCATGTGCCTGTGCGATAGAGATCGGCTGATATATCGATTTACCGATATTTTTCCCGATATTTAAGCATTGTGCAGGTACTTGATTTGCTGTAGTTAGTAAACTTTATTTAACGTAACAGCCATTTATGCACAAATTAGATGCATTACATAAATGCCTGATATGTAGTTTATGCAGCTTGGCTCTAAGAAATAGAGACCAACTCATGGACTCGTGTAAAATAACCCGTCAAGTCCTGTCCCAATAAAGACATAACTTCTAGAAGGACAAAAACATTATTAATAATTCTGGTATAACATTCCAGTTGAGAAATGCAATAAAATACGATGTTTTGTCTGTTATATTCCAATATTCCAGAGAATATTATTCAGTGAATTAACATTATCCAGTGAATTATTCTTGACTCTGTAGCTATTAAACAGCTTATAAACCGACTAAAACTAGTTTAAAAAGAAGTTTATAAGAATCCTGTCCTTTATTTATTTTCTCCATTTGAAAACATTAGACCTTCTACATTTATTTTGCTTATTGTTAATATTAGTGTTGCTGCTGATGCTTTAAATAAAATGTTTTTTTATTGTTGTAATGTGAAGATTAAATTTAACATGAAAGACTGCAAATTTTCAACACTTTAAAAAAAAAAGATGACTGAAAAGAGGAAAAACCAAAGTGAAGTATGTTCTTACTTCACTCAGTCATTTATTTACTTTATAACAGTAAATAAATATCGTTTCTGCATATCGGTTATCGGGCACATAAACATGCAAATAATTGGTATCGGTATCGGTTATCACTACTGTGCGAGTCATGAAAATTATGAAAATAAATCTAGGAATTATTGGATTGTTGGATTTCAAATCAGTAGGTGTTGAGGTAACAAAAGTAACTAAGTTACGAGCTGTTTTATGGATGGTAACTGTAATATTATTACTGAAATCTTATTTGTAATTAGTTACACTACTAGTTACTGCAAAAATAAATATTATTACAGTAACTATTTACTGCCCAACACTGTTCAGCATACAATGTTTTGAGTGATGAGTAATGGGCTGCTACTGCTAACAGGCGCTAGCAGTTTAATTATTAACTAAGTAAACAAAGACAAAACTACAGTAGCCTATTTACAGATAAAACTGACCTGCACTTGAAGTCCTGAACAGGTCAGTAGTTTTGCCTCTCTGCTCCAGCTGGGCGCTTCCACTCCATTCTCAAGTCTCTCGCATTGATCACTCTGATAAAAACTGTTTGGCGCCAAATGGTTTACTTCTATATATTCAATTTACATTTATATATTAAGATTTACTTCTACATATTCAGATTTGTATCTATATATTCATGGTGAACTGTATATTCACATTTGAAGTTTATATATTCAGATGTACTTCTATATATTCAGATTTACATTTATAAATTCAGCTTTACATTTATACATTCAGATGTACTTCTATATATTCAGATTTGTATCTATATATTTGTGGTTATAACTTTATATTCACATTTTAAGTTTATATATTCAGATGTACTTCTATATATTCAGATTTACATTTATAAATTCATATTTACATTTATATATTCAGATATACTTTTATATATTCAGATGTACTTCTGTATATTCAGATTTACATTTATACATTCAGATGTACTTCTACAGTATCTCACAGAAGTGAGTACAACCCTCACATTTTTTGTAAATATTTTATTATATCTTTTCATGTGAGAACACTGAAGAAATGACACTTTGCTACTATGTACACTTCCACAACTCTTACCCTGCGTATGCAAATCTTTTTGACGTCATTCTACCTTCATAATTGGCGGCATACGAATGTTTCATGAATCACACGTGAACTCTGTCGTAAGTTGATTTGTGCGCACGGATCTGCGCTCGTTTCTACGTTAGATTGATAAATGAGGCCCATTGTCTCCGCTTTCCCTCCTTTCTTTGTCCTCCTCCTTCTTCTAACAAGACTGCTGAGGTTCAAGTCTAATCCCCTCAGTAACAGCTGTAGAGGTTAGATCTTGGTCACATAGTTGCCTGGAAATAAACCTTCTTTATCTCTCAGTTTCCCTGTCCACCATCCAGAGACATCTAGACAAATAAATAATGCATAAATATAAAAACTGCTATGTTCTGCCACTAAAAATAAATTGTTTGTGAAAATGCTCACGTGCCAATTTCACACAAACAAAAAAAGTTAATCAACAAGACCCACAATGTATCTCTAAAATGGTCAGAAAATAAGATATATGTAAAATGCCCGCAATATTCACAAAACTATATTCACAAAACATTAAGAATCAAATTTTTTTTAATAGCTATTTCTAGTTACATTTTTTAAAATATTTTGATTTATATTAGTTATTAAAAATCTGCCACAAGTCGTTAGAAAAAATATATATTATGCAAAATAAACATTTTGTTAGTTCTCACCTTCATGAGTGATGTCAATGATGTCATCTGCGTTGAAACTGAGCTCATCGGTGTCTTGGGAGTCATATTTGTAAAGGGCTTTACATTGAGGCACCTGGGGCTTCAGCTTGGGGGCCTGTTTGGGCCGAACACTTCCTGGAGCAGGAAAAACTGTAAGTGTGTGTCTGATCTTCAGCAGCATTTGATCATCTATATTTTATTGTCTCTTATAGTCTATATTGGTTTAAAAAGATGTATTCTTACAGTCTGTTGTGTTAGACTTATTAACGAATTATGTTGGCTTGAGAAATTATTATTATTTATTGATTCTGTTTTTTTATCTTTTATAACTGATGCAACTTACAGTTTTCCTAAAAATGACAATCAAACCTCAGAAAAATTCCACAGACTGTCATTGACGGGATGTTCAAATGAGCCAAAACTGTTCAAACTACAAATGACAAAAATTCACATTTAAATAGACAGAATCCCATTAGACTCAATTAAACTGCTATCTAAGCTTACGTTTACACTTGGCATTAACATGTGATCACCGTGATCCAATCAAGCCGATCGGATCATCAATCAATCAGGACACGGCGCGTTTACACTTGGCAAAATCAAGTGACTCCTCTATCTGGATTTTTCCAGCGCAATATTTAAATAAGTCTTCTGACAGTTTGGGAGAGAGGTGGCGGGTTTTGCGTGACGTCGACCTGCGAATGCAGACGCGATGGCTGGATTGCGTTTACATTACATGGAGATCCGATTTCAATGCGTCCTCGACTACCTCTGGACCAGAACACACTGATCGGATAACATTCCGATCAGAAGCGCGTTTACACTTGTCTTTTCAATGTGTATGTGGACAACATCCGGATACAGGTCACATGTTAATGCCAAGTGTAAATGCAGCCTAATATTTCTAATCTATCTATCTATCTATCTATCTGATACCATCCATCATTTCCAGTGTGTGTGTAAGAACTCAGATCTGCAGTCAGACTCACTTTTCGGTGTGCTCAGCTTGAGACTGAAATCAAACCACATTCACTTCAATCATCTCCATCAACACACATCAACACAATCACAGCATTCAGATATGAGATAAACTCTGATACTGACATATAACAGATCCAGAAGCAGATTGATGATCGTCATTTACAAAAATAATCAACTCCAAGTCCATTATATTAAATATATCAGATCATAACTCTATATAGTGATCCTACAGCTGTAATGAAAATGACTCTGAATTCTGTTTCCTCACCGTGATGTGTTGAACTGTTTTCTCAAACTCTCCTTTCGTTGTTTCATTATGTTGAAGTTTCTCTTGTAATGATTTCAGTGCTGTATTGAGCTCCTCCTATAATTGAACAAAAAGTACATAAAACACCAGATTACAGCGAAGAAAATAAGAGAAGACAATACAGTGATTTGATCATATTAGGGATGCACCGATATGAAAATTTTGACCAATACGATAACCGATAATTCTTTAAATATAAAAGCCGATAACCGATATGTTGGCCGATAAATCTAAATCCAAATTTTTATATAATTTTGAGAGCCTGATTACCAAAAAAGTCTCACCATTAAAAGGCATTAAACACTTCAACATAAACCAAACATAAAGCAGCCTTACAAATAAATAAAATATTGCTTAAATAATTCAAACAAGTCACTGGACAACTTTACTTAAGTGTAAAAAAAAAAAAAAGTGCTATACGTTTAGGCCTTTACATTAGGGATGCACCGATATGAAAATGTAGGACGATACCGATACCCGATATTTCTTTAAATATGAAAGCCGATAACCGATATGTTGGCCGATAAATCTAAATCCAAATTTTTATATAATTTTGAGAGCCTGATTACCAAAAAAGTCTCACCATTAAAAGGCATTAATCACTTCAACATAAACATTATAGATAAATTAAACGGAATAACCTCCGCACTGACAATAATGAAATTATTTTAATTAAACCATATTGTTGATGAAAATAATAAGATACAAATAAATGTGGTGGTTATTATTAATAATATATCAATGATTTTGAAAAAGAAGTACATTAAATTAATAACACTGTTTCAAATATCAGCATTGCTGTTTGAGCTGCTGCGCTGTAGCTGAAGAGCAATGAACACCAGTCAACTGAAGCACATTGTTAACCAGTGTTGGGCAGTAACTAGTAACTTAATTACTGTAATAATATTACTTTTTGCAGTAACTAGTAGTGTAACTAATTACTAATAAGATTTCAGTAATAATATTACAGTTACCATCCATAAAACAGCTTAGTACTAATTTACTATGTTTTGTTTCCTGTCATTTTGCTTTATTTGAAGTTTGATTCATCGCGGGTTCCCTCTTACGTCATACTCCAGGGTTCCCTTAGGCATTTATGCACATGCGCACTCTTCAAAAATGTCTCAGGTTACGTATGTAACCATGGTTCCCTGAGTAGGGAACGAGACACTGCGTTCTCTAGGTTTCTTGCCATGCTGCGGACGCAAGCTTCAGATGAAGAAGTGGATGATGTGTTCTCCCGGCGCCTATTTATACTATACCGGTAGTGACGTCATGGCTGTCGCCAGCCAACGTGTTGTTGGTGTTTTTTCAATGTATGATTCAGACACGGGTCACGACGAGGTGTTCCCCATAGAGGACGCAGTGTCTCGTTCCCTACTCAGGGAACCATGGTTACATACGTAACCTGAGACATTTTTGAAGAGTGCGCATGTGCATAAATGCCTAAGGGAACCCTGGAGTATGACGTAAGAGGGAACCCGCGATGAATCAAACATCAAATAAAGCAAAATGACAGGGAACAAAACATAGTAAATTAGTTATCAGGTGCCATGTTCAATACAGCAGCATCTCAGAGATCTCGAATCAATTCATTAGCAGAAGTTATTACTCCACCACATGCATGTGATGTCATTAACAACGGCCCTAAATTGTTGAACTAATGTGGTTCAAACGACGGAGATGTCAAGGTGTACTTTGTGACAAGGTGTACTTTGTGAAATAATTGCCTAATATAGTATTAACTCTTCCTTCGTGCTGCAAAGATATTGCAAAGCACCAAGATTAAACTTAAGCCTCTTCATCTGAGCTGCCTCAACCATTTGTCACGGTGACAGTCACTGCTCTTCAGTGTCAAAAAATAACAAAGCCGTTTTCATCATATATTAGGCATATGATTAATATGATTAATAATGAATGGGCACATATTGTGAATTTACTAAACTTAATTACGTAGCTTTGGTAGCCTTCAGTAAAATAACTTGTTTAATAAAATGATTCATAAAACATATAAATATCAGTCGACCATTTGTTTATTTTCTTCAATGACAAAAATGAAAATGCTATCAATCAAAGCAGAGAGCTGGTATTGACAAATAATATACTGCCCACTGACAGTTTTAAATTGTTATCCAAATGTTTGGTCTTCAAACAGTTCATCTTAAATATTAGGGCTGTCAAAATGGATGAAAAACTAAATACAAATGTTATACTTAAATATTAATATACTTAAATAATATTAATAGTATTTGAGAGTTATATTCCAATTTAAAAGTAATTATTTCAGTTAGGTGGAAAAAGCTTTTGTCTCCTGTGGCTACAAGAGGGTGCAGTGAATTCGAAATACAGTTTTTGCATTTGAATGTGGATTTTTATTTTAAATTAGACGAATATTCGAAATTCTAATTGTAATTTGACAGCCCTACCACACATGCAGTTCAGTGAAAAAAAACATTTTATTTTTTTTTTTAAATGGGAGATTTGGAACCTCTGTAATTTTAAAACCCTGGCTACGGCCCTGGTCCTGAAGGTGTAGATCTGTTGTGGATGCGCTCTTCCCGTAACAACACGCTGAAACACGGGCGAACAAAGATTCCATAACATTATTTTACAGACGCTAATGATCTCATTATAATATGACAGATTTGTCCTGCACATGTTGCAGTTCACTGTATTTTCCTTTTCGAAGTGATTCGAATAATATTTCAAACAATTAAAAACCATCATGGTGAACAGTGCGCATCGGAAGTGTCTCTGCAGGAAATAATGCATTATTTATCAGTGTGACAAGTGGGGCGGGGCCGAGAGCCGTGGGAGCAGAGCGGAGCGAGGCCAGTGGAGTAATGATAATGAGCGACACCTGCGCCACGCACCGGTCTCGAGTCCCACGGAGGAGCTCCGGAAGGATAAAAGGAGGCGTGTCGACAGTGAATGACGAGAGAGGACCAGGCCTGGATTTTATGTTGTTGTTTTATGAGGCAGTCGTCCGTGAGGGGCTGCTGCTTTTACTTTCGTTTTGTGTTTGTTTATTTATTTATTAAAGTTTTATGTTTAGATGTTCGCCGGTTCCTGCCTCCTTCTTCCCAATCTACGAACTTTGTTACAGTCGGCTTTAAGATATCAGCCAAATTCTCTTATCGGTTCAATCATGATAACAGAAAAATTTACATTTATCGGCTGATACCAATCTGGTGGCCAATATATTGTGCATCCCTAAATCATATAATGCAGAGCAAAATTTCCTGATTTTCTTCTGTTTTTGTGTACACCTCATGCTAAATTGATTCAGAAATTAAAACCTACCATGGAACAAAAGGCAACCTGAGCAAACATAAAGCACAGTTTATTAATGACAATGTTATTTATTATAGCAAACAAGTTATCCAATACCAACTGGGCCTGTGTGAAAATGTATTTGCCCCTGTAGTTACTAATGCTGCGTTCCAAACAAATCCGAAATTTGTTTCCCCCCTTGAAAAGTAATTTCTCTTACCTTATATGATGGAACAACTTCACTGATGGGCCTGACTGTGTGATTGACGTGTTTCTGTGAAATAAAGCACTCTACACACACCGGCTGTTTGTCCTCCAGACAGAAGAGTTTGAGTTTCTCACTGTGTAAACTGCAGATCTCCTCAGATCCTGATGAACGGCTATCATTTCTATCCTTCAGGAACGACTCACACAAGTTCTTTAACACAAGATTACATGGAGGATCAGCATGAGAAGATATTCTCCTGCAGACAGGACACTCCTGAGTTTCCTTGATTCTCCAGAACTGCTGAAGACACTCTTTACAGAAACTGTGACTACATGATAAAATAACAGGAGCCTTGTAGATTTCATGACACACGGGACAAGAAAAATCATCTTCATATAGTGAAGCCATTTTCTATCTAAGCTCCGGCAATCTGAACTTTTTTTTTTTTACTTTCTGAACGATGGTTTCAAAAAATTAATAATCACAAAAATCACAAAGTTCTGTCTGTTCACCAACAAACTTCTCAAAAATTCTTATTTAGAGCATTTTTCATCATTCTTCATTGATCACTGATTCTTTATTGCTTTTGTCAGTAGAGAAATCAGTACAACAGAAAGGAGAAATAACACGGCAGTCTCTTTCTGGTAAGTGTTGTGAGAGGAGTTTCTGGTCACCTTTGGGTGTGTTTAAACAGGTCAGACAAGAACGTCAGGATTTGTGCAGGTAAATTTTTTAACTAATTGTATTCAAAATGAATTTGCATTGAGACGTTAAAATATAATGATATAAAACCTTGGATAAAATACAAAAGAACAATGATAATACACAAATATTAATAATAAAAAAAACTTAAATGTGTTTTATTTATTGCTCTTTATTGAAGCTCCGGCAATCTGAACTTTTTTTTTTTTACTTTCTGAACGATGGTTTCAAAAAATTAATAATCACAAAAATCACAAAGTTCTGTCTGTTCACCAACAAACTTCTCAAAAATTCTTATTTAGAGCATTTTTCATCATTCTTCATTGATCACTGATTCTTTATTGCTTTTGTCAGTAGAGAAATCAGTACAACAGAAAGGAGAAATAACACGGCAGTCTCTTTCTGGTAAGTGTTGTGAGAGGAGTTTCTGGTCACCTTTGGGTGTGTTTAAACAGGTCAGACAAGAACGTCAGGATTTGTGCAGGTAAATTTTTTAACTAATTGTATTCAAAATGAATTTGCATTGAGACGTTAAAATATAATGATATAAAACCTTGGATAAAATACAAAAGAACAATGATAATACACAAATATTAATAATAAAAAAAACTTAAATGTGTTTTATTTATTGCTCTTTATTGTTGGTGAGTGTTTGAAGCTCACAGAGTTTCTTCAGTGTCTGTCATGATCAAATCTTTGTTTCTTTGTTCGTCTGTTTATCACGATGATTGTCAGTGTTTGGAGACGTGAAGAGGAACCAAACAGATCAACAGAGTAAAAGTTCTGAATAAACAGGAGAAACGGAGATGTGACAAAAGTATGTGGTCTCTCAGGCATTGTCAGCACCTCTATTAATCCGCATTTAGTAATTCCTGCAATCTGACGACTGGAGCTGAAATGAAGGTAAATGTGATTGATGACATGAGCTCTTGAGATTTAATCCTGAAGATCCTTTTATGCAGCAAACACATCAAGACCAGAAGAAAAAACACCACAACTGATCTATTTAAGCGATACAATATAAAATGAGCTTAAATTGTCAGCCTCCACATGATCTACTAGTCATAATGATTTCAGAATACATCAGAATAACTCAAATATAACATTTTATTTGTCAGGTAAAAATGCATCATGCCAATTACATAATTAAACAATGAGAATCCAATTCAGAATTAAATTCAGTTCCAATTCGTATAAATACATAACATCAATTGCTCAAAGATGAATCTAAGAGTGAGAGATGCACACCTGACAGCAGAGAGACACACAGCAGCATGTGAGAGTTCTAGTGCAGAGCTCCAGAGACTCACACACACACAAGAGTTTGAGTTTCTCACTGTGTAAACTGCAGATCTCCTCAGATCCTGATGAACGGCTATCATTTCTATCCTTCAGGAACGACTCACACAAGTTCTTTAACACAAGATTACATGGAGGATCAGCATGAGAAGATATTCTCCTGCAGACAGGACACTCCTGAGTTTCCTTGATTCTCCAGAACTGCTGAAGACACTCTTTACAGAAACTGTGACTACATGATAAAATAACAGGAGCCTTGTAGATTTCATGACACACGGGACAAGAAAAATCATCTTCATATAGTGAAGCCATTTTCTATCTAAGCTCCGGCAATCTGAACTTTTTTTTTTTTACTTTCTGAACGATGGTTTCAAAAAATTAATAATCACAAAAATCACAAAGTTCTGTCTGTTCACCAACAAACTTCTCAAAAATTCTTATTTAGAGCATTTTTCATCATTCTTCATTGATCACTGATTCTTTATTGCTTTTGTCAGTAGAGAAATCAGTACAACAGAAAGGAGAAATAACACGGCAGTCTCTTTCTGGTAAGTGTTGTGAGAGGAGTTTCTGGTCACCTTTGGGTGTGTTTAAACAGGTCAGACAAGAACGTCAGGATTTGTGCAGGTAAATTTTTTAACTAATTGTATTCAAAATGAATTTGCATTGAGACGTTAAAATATAATGATATAAAACCTTGGATAAAATACAAAAGAACAATGATAATACACAAATATTAATAATAAAAAAAACTTAAATGTGTTTTATTTATTGCTCTTTATTGTTGGTGAGTGTTTGAAGCTCACAGAGTTTCTTCAGTGTCTGTCATGATCAAATCTTTGTTTCTTTGTTCGTCTGTTTATCACGATGATTGTCAGTGTTTGGAGACGTGAAGAGGAACCAAACAGATCAACAGAGTAAAAGTTCTGAATAAACAGGAGAAACGGAGATGTGACAAAAGTATGTGGTCTCTCAGGCATTGTCAGCACCTCTATTAATCCGCATTTAGTAATTCCTGCAATCTGACGACTGGAGCTGAAATGAAGGTAAATGTGATTGATGACATGAGCTCTTGAGATTTAATCCTGAAGATCCTTTTATGCAGCAAACACATCAAGACCAGAAGAAAAAACACCACAACTGATCTATTTAAGCGATACAATATAAAATGAGCTTAAATTGTCAGCCTCCACATGATCTACTAGTCATAATGATTTCAGAATACATCAGAATAACTCAAATATAACATTTTATTTGTCAGGTAAAAATGCATCATGCCAATTACATAATTAAACAATGAGAATCCAATTCAGAATTAAATTCAGTTCCAATTCGTATAAATACATAACATCAATTGCTCAAAGATGAATCTAAGAGTGAGAGATGCACACCTGACAGCAGAGAGACACACAGCAGCATGTGAGAGTTCTAGTGCAGAGCTCCAGAGACTCACACACACACTGTGGTGGTTTTCTGGTTACAGAATCCCAAATTACTATAATGCCACTTTGCTTATACCCAGACCAGAACAAACAAATCTTCAAATCAGTTGTAAAAACATAAAATACCTTTTGGTTTGTTAGGATCCTGTGACCCAGAGTCACACCTGGCCGGAGATAGGAAAACATTCTCACCAGACCCACCTCTCAGCAGCAGAACAGAATTCTTCTAAATTCTAAAAACAGTCTTTCTCATTGTCACAGTTCAAGGCAGAGACACGAGGTAAGAGTGCAAACAGGTTAGTTTATTGACAACAGCAGGGGAAGAAGACAGATGGCAGGTAAGTCAGATGATAATGATTACTTAGCTCTGGGTAATGATTTGATTGATCCTTTTCAGGAGTCCGGGGAACGAATGAGGTCAAAAAATCCTTGGGGGAACTTACGGGGCTGAACTCGGGGATTGGAGCCCTCCCTGGGCTTAACTGGGGATCAGGAGCCCTTCCTGGGCTAAATTGGGAATCAGGAGCCATCCCTGGGCTAAACGGGGAATCAGGAGCCCTCCCTGGGCTTAACTGGGGATCAGGAGCCCTTCCTGGGCTAAATTGGGAATCAGGAGCCATCCCTGGGCTAAACGGGGAATCAGGAGCCCTCCCTGGGCTTAACTGGGGATCAGGAGCCCTTCCTGGGCTAAA
>NW_015627905.1:44919-45105 GCF_001515625.1 Sinocyclocheilus rhinocerous | reverse complement strand
AAGTCAGATGAGTCAGATGATAATGATTACTTAGCTCTGGGTAATGATTTGATTGATCCTTTTCAGGAGTGAATGAGGTCAATGAGGTCAAAAAATCCTTGGGGGAACTTACGGGGCTGAACTCGGGGATTGGAGCCCTCCCTGGGCTTAACGGGGGATCAGGAGCCCTCCCTGGGCTTAACTGGA
>NW_015627905.1:44665-44780 GCF_001515625.1 Sinocyclocheilus rhinocerous | reverse complement strand
TAAACTGGGAAAACTGGGAATCAGGAGCCCTCCCTGTGCTTAACTGGGGATCAGGAGCTCTTCCTGGGCTATCAGGAGCCTCAGGAGCCCTCCCTGGGCTAAACGGGGAATCAGG
>NW_015627905.1:40750-44503 GCF_001515625.1 Sinocyclocheilus rhinocerous | reverse complement strand
GGGCTTAACTGGGAATCAGGAGCCCTCCCTGGGCTTAACTGGGGGTCAGGAGCCATTCCGGGGCTAAACGAGGAATCAAGAGCCCTCACTGGCTATACTCGGGAACTGTGAAGCGCTTACGAGGAGCTGTCACTGGGGGGTGGCTCTGGAAGAGCAGGCACAGCAAGGCGCTTTCGAGGAGCTGGCACTGGAGCCAACTCAGGGGCTGGAGCCGACACTGGAGCGAGCTCTGGGGCTGGGATGAGGGCGGAGAACAGTCCCTTTCTCCTCATCCTCCTCTTTTGGTTAGAGGTGAATTGGGCGACCAGCGGGCTTGCCACAGGAACGGCCGGCGGGCTGGAGAGAGCCGTGGCCAGCGGGCTTGACTTAGTAGCGGCCGGCGGGCTTGACATCGGAGCGGCCGGCAATCTTGTCTTGGAATGTGTTCATCTGAAAGATGAATGTCAGACACGCCTAGGATGCCTTGAGTGTGAGTAAAACACAGGCTAATTTTTATTTATGGGTGAACTATCCCTTTAACATGAACTAATTATGAACGACTGTATTTTTTTAACTAACATTAACAAAGATTAATAAATACTGTAATAACTGTATTGTTCATTGTTTGTTCATGTTAGTTAATACATTAACTAACATTAACTAATGGAACCTTATTCTAAAGTGTTACCGAAAATGTTTAATGAATAAAAATATAAGAGATTATTGTTCAAGTGTTATACATATGTTATCATATTCATATGTTTTGTTCTAATCTCAAAAGGCAAAGACAGGCGAGAGTAACAAGGCTTCAAATAGTCTCAGCCTCAGATGTCAAGCCCACGGACCGTTGGCTGAATGTCTGATGCATAGATATGTAGCTATATACATAAATATGGTCAGATGCAAGTGGCATACAAAATTAGAAACATTTCAGGAACTTTGAAGTCGTCATCTGATTGGTTGAATTATACAGGATTTCCGGGAGACGTTTGTGTCGCATTCTTTAACGTTCCGCCTGGAAACAAATATGCCGTGACGCCAAACCCCCTCATGTTAGAAGAAAACAGTCGTGTTTACAGCTGTGACAATGAGCGCTTATCAGGATCAACTAACGCTGGATTTTCAAAAGCATGTGAAATATTTAAAGTTTGCGGCATAGACTCTTTAAAATATGTACAAGAGCTCTACACACCGGTCTGTTTTTGTGGGGACATTTCCACACCCTTAGACATGACACAGTTCAAAACGAAACATGATTAGTTGCTTTACCTGTCAGTCATATGGCCTCTTGGTTCCCAGACCTTCTGCCGTTAGTCTGAAGGTCTGGCTAAGTAAGACTAGGCTTCAACTGCACAGAAGATGCTAATAAATTAAATTTTAAAATCTATTCAAATAGAAAGCAGTTATTTTAAATAGTAAAGGTATTTCACAATATTACTGCTTTTGCTGCACTTTGGATCTAATAAATGCAGGCTTGGTGAGCAGAAGAGAATCCTTTAAAAAACATAAAAAATCTTACTGTTCAAAAACTTTTGACTGGTAGTGTATTTAAATAAAAAATACATTAGATTTTTTTTTTCAAAATGCGTACCGGTATTTTAAATACGTGAAACTGAAATACTGCCCATCCCTGTCAGTGATTATGGAAATTTGCTCATTGTTTGCATGCAGAAACTATTAGTGCAGTACAGTGTACTGTAGAGAGCTTCATTGATTATAATGGAGCATTGTGATATCACGATGAGCTAAGATTAATGACAGCTTAATGAGCACAATTTGTTATCACGACCATCATTCCACTTTACAGTGTTGTATTCACTCCAGATATTAAGAGAAAAATTAGATCTTGTGCTATTTTACTTCTCTCTATATAGAGAGGATCAACAGATTGTAAAACCTTTACCCTTCTCCACTGCCTTTCATTCGTTACACAAACATAATTTGTTCAATTATCTTTCCCATCATGGAATGAAGTTACTTTTAAGTGACTCAGTTAAGTAGCCTCAAGTTGATTTTATATGATTCTCTAATAGGTTTAATTCACTCTGTTTCATATATTTTTGTGTCGCATCACCGAGATTATATTAGCTAGCTCCCTAACATGTATTAGCATAGTAAATGAAAAGAACTAAAAACTCCTGGAGTAAAGCAGCAAAATGTCCTTTCTACCCTTCCCGCAGTCCAACACGTTCTCACTCCCAACTCGTCACATATTGATGAGTTGGTCAGAAAACCTTGGCGTCACTTTTTAATGCTCAGGTTACCCCTTTAGACTCAGTTTTTGACATGCAGGGTACTCCATTGCCTTCAGTTGTATGCCTTATGTGTCAGATCAAGATTTTTTGCATTCATTTGTAAAAATAGAAATAATATTATATACATTTATGCTTTCATATATATTTTGGAGCACCAAACCCCACCAGTACCCTAAACCTATACCACTTCTGAACAATATAAAACACGTAACAGGCAAATAAAAGTACAAGCCATACCATATATTTATGCAGAGAACAGAATAAAATTAGGTAAGGTTTAAATAAGGTTTTAATCACTGAAAATGATCCCGCTCTCTTAACATGATCATAGCTCATTCAAAAGATGCTCTCGAACATTACCATGATGCACTCAGTCATAACACACACAAGAGCATTTTTACCTGTCATTTGACTGTCAGCGATCATCCACTTCCTAATTCCTGTTTCATTCTTCTCATTTTCTCAAAGAGTCATAACTACACATAAGTACACAATGTTTTGATGGCTCTGCGCACCCCCGGACACAGAAACCTGATAAGACAAGATGATTGATTGCTGTGTAGAAGCATGAACAGTGTTGACTGTACATACTGGTTATCTCACATTTTGGCCATAAATAGATGCCTGTGTATAGTAAGCAGGTTTGAGTGATGAAAGTACACACAGGTCTATTCTCTGTTAGGGTAAACCCACAACTGTCTCATTAACAGGGAAATTGCATTTTGTCCCCATTGGGTCAATATAGTAATTACTTTATTTTTATTAAAGTTCAGAGGTTATGGACGTTTGCTCATCGATTGCATTGCATCACTATTGCCTCAGTGCAGTATGTTGTTATGTCCCCATATGTTTGACTTTCAAAGATAGATAGATAGTTTTCTTTTATCACAATATCACAGTTAAGTGAACGTGGCTGATTTCTAAACAGTTTCACAGCAGAACATGCAACACAGCTTCTCGTCTAGACCCTTGGCATTTCTAGGCTGGACTATTGCTACGCTCTTCTGGCTGGACTTCCAACATGTGCAGTCAGACCTCTGCAAATTATTCTGTAAGGATGGAATTTATGGAGTCAAAACAGGGCCACATATACTTGCAAAAGAATTGAAGTATTGCAAAAGAAAATAAAGTTTTGCAAATGA
Organism: Sinocyclocheilus rhinocerous; assembly: GCF_001515625.1. Classification (NCBI taxonomy): domain Eukaryota; kingdom Metazoa; phylum Chordata; class Actinopteri; order Cypriniformes; family Cyprinidae; genus Sinocyclocheilus; species Sinocyclocheilus rhinocerous. Next base: position 41,127 of record NW_015627905.1, on the reverse strand, counting down.
AAATTAAAGTATTGAGAAAAAATAAATGTGCTTTTTGTAAACAAAAATGAATTGCAAAAGAAAATGAAGTATTGAAAGAAGAAAAGAAGTTTTGCAAACAAAAATAAAGAATTTCAAAATATAAATGAAACCGAGCAAAAGCAATGATTTTGCAATACATATTTTCCATGTCCATATCTACTAATTTATTTTCAACGCTGCTTTTATTTTGTGTTTCAGTCAAGTTTGAGCTTGCGATACCGTTTTTCCCTTTGAGCTTCACGTTTCTGCGTGGCTCACTTTCTGGCACTGTTTTGACATGGGGGTGGAGTCAAGGGATGGGGGCGTGTACAACAGGCCTGGGCATGCCTCCCTGGAAGTGACGTCATCGGCCCGAG
>NW_015627905.1:34772-39751 GCF_001515625.1 Sinocyclocheilus rhinocerous | reverse complement strand
GGGGCGTGTACAACAGGCCTGGGCATGCCTCCCTGGAAGTGACGTCATCGGCCCGAGCCGCAGCTCACTGATTAAGGCACTGTCGTTGAGCAGAGGCATGCGGGTGGATCGTTTCCTTTTATTCACTAGCATTAAAACATGCATCTTTTCGATTTATTAACTTTATTAACAAATGTATATGTGTATTAGCAGTGTTTGCTCAAGTTAAAGAAGTTGTTAACATGAACATCTGCTTTTTATTTCTCTCAATGTGCACACTTTTATAGCATTAAAATGTGTATTGTTTCATTTGATTTACTAAATGTGTATTAACAGTGTTTGTTTAAAATCTCTTAACCTGTGGGAGGACGCCAGCGCACAGAAGCATTCTTTGTTTACATTAGTTCAGAGTTACTGCTAGTTTTAATGTAAAAGAATGCAAATAACTTCATAAACTATACATCGTTAAAAAAGGTCTAAGACTCAAACTTCATATCGCTCTCAACTTCATTTTTCATTTACACAACTCCTGGCATAAATTAATTGCAAGATTTAAAAAATGAAGCTTTTTGGTTTAGTTTTGTCCTGATTCTGATTTTAGTTCAAAGTGAAGTGACTTCAGAACGTGAGCTGAGAAAAGCAGAGACACGAGGACACACTTCTGGCTGACGTCCACACTGAGCTTTTCTCGACTCGTTTCTTATGTTTAGCTCTGGATCAGTCATGAGGATCAAACGATGAACACAAAACACAAATTCTGCCTCTTCACTGAGATCTCGTACATTAACCTCTGAAGTCTCCACTGTCAAACAGAAGACCGAGATCATCAGACAAACCCAGACTGTTATCCAGAGAACTGACGACTGCTGCTTATGTTTATACCTGCAGAGAGAATGTAATAAAACAGATTATAAAGTAACAGAAATAACTGCAGTGATATCTGTAGATTAATGTCATATCAGACTCTGAGTCACTCCTGTTAACCAACCCTGGCCGATCATGAAGTAAGAGACTTTCAGTAGTCTAAGCAGAAAATATTTTTTTGTTTAAAGACAGACATCCATTGAAATGTGTTCTGTGTTTTCAGAAAAAAAGAAAAAGAAAAAAAGTCATGTCAATAGGCAAAAGCAAGGGGAAAAAAAATTAGACCGTATTAGCCCTTCAGGGCATGGTGCCGATAACACATACTGACTTTCATATCACACCTACAAGTTCATAAAACATATCATTTTACAACAAAATTCAAAATGGTTGATTGCAAAAAAGACAGACATTTGGAAAATTGGGTATCATTTGACTCTTGATTTTTGGCCAAACCATTCAGCAAAAATATGAATTTTATATTTCTCTCTGCCGAAACTGTGCAGGTACCCTCTGGTGGTTGTCATAATAAAAACTAAGTTTGGTCTCAGTATGCTAATGCATTGCGGAAATACAGCCTCACATCCATTTCAGTATGTTCGTTGTCAAATTTGTTTGCGCATTCAGGGACAGATTATGACACAGCGGTGCCCTGGGCACGGACCTATTAAAGGCCCCCCTTGGTTGAAATTTTGTTCCTTTTTTATTCTAAATTTTCCCAAACTTGTTAACTATATCATAAAATATCACGATTCTCAAATATAAGTAAATGCATTTTGCACCTTTATAGATCATGTTAGTTTATAATGGGCTATGGGAAAAGTAGCCTAATATTAGTATAATCTATTAACTAGCCTATGCATAAAACCCGTCTTTTAACTTGTAGATATGTTTACTAATTACTAACTTATTACTAATTTGTTCGTTTGAACTATGGTTGGTAACGACAGAACTTGCGACCATAGTTGGCTAACTATGCTTTTGGGAAACGCACCCCAGACCGTTGACTGCAGTTAAGATTAATGTTTATTGAATGTTTTCGACAATATGCATCTGAACTAAAATTCTCCAACTTCTACAGATAAACAGATCATTACCTCAAACTCTGAGATGACTACAGCTGCTCACAGACCTGCAGTTACTCCACATCAAGGTATGTATGCATGTCTTACTCATTTCAGTGCTTTACCGTGACATTTACAGTAGGTATAACTGTAGAAACTAATCTACATGTCCAGCTTTTCACAAACCTTGTTTAGGACAACTGCATTTGAAATAAACTTATAGTTTGTAGAAAGAATGTGTATAAGGTGATGTTTTCATGCATTCAAATATTATTATTGCATTTACACAATCTAAACTCAAATCCATCCTCCAGTGGTTTCTTCTAGAATCAGTATCTAGATGTGAACTGAGTTTTCTCTAGAGATGTTAGAGCTGCTGATCATGAGCTTTGAATCTCTGAAGCAAAATACCTCCTGTTCTCTATCAGGCCACAAGGGGGCTTCTTTAACTGTCTGATTAAGAGAGAACAGCTGCCTGGTTCTTACAGCTTTTAGAAACAAACCAATTTTTAAAAAAAACACCTTGCTTTACAAGGCCCACTGGAATGAAATGTCTTTGAATGCAGTTCATTCATGCCGATAATTTTACACCATTGAAACTGTCAGTAAATCTGTAAATGCTTTGTCATGCCATAATCATTCATAGTCCAAAATGCAGCTGGTAGACTTCTTACTGTCACACGTAAATTTGAGCACATCACCCCCGTCTTAAGCCTGTGTTATACTTTACTATACTATATACTATACTAGCGAGTCCGCTAGGGTCCGCTATGTTATGCGTGACGTAAAAATCGTCATAGGAGAGTGTACGCGGAGGCTCTACCATTTTTTGTGACCCAGTAGGCTACTGCGCAGGCTGTGTGAAGAAGCCCGTTGCTACTCGAACCTGTACAATCCGTCGATAAAACAATATAAAGACAGCCAGATGTGCAATAACGCTGGGCAATTGTTTGTTCACTGTTCAAGCCGATCTACTGCGCATGTATGGAACAGACATGTATGTATGCGTTCGGTAGTATAAATACACGTAGTACGCGTCCGTGCTGTCCGTGTACTAGTGATGGGAAGTTCAGATCATTTTACCGACTCGGACCTTTGAGTCTCGTTCAGCAAAATGAACGAATCTTTTTTCGAGTCATTTCATTCATTTTAGCAAAATATAATTAAAATGCTACCGCGTCAGGTGAACTACTTGACTAATTCCAGTACAGAACCTACAAGATGTTGCGCATGCGCGACTGAACGAAGCACTCCCCGAGACGACTCGTTCTTCCCGAGTCACATCAAAATGAACGAATCGTTCAAGAATGACCCAACTGTGTATGTGTCAGGAGGTATGTACTGTGTATGCGTCCGGATTGCTCACGCGGAAAATGTATAACACAGGCTTTACTCGGCAGTGACTGCCGATATGTTTTAGAATAGAGTTTAAGATTTACTCTTTGTTTTTAAGGTTTTAAATGGGCTAAACTTGTGACTGCTAGATGTTTAAGGTCATCAAATCAGAAACTGTTAAAGGTTCCCAGGTCACAGTTAAAAAGAAAGGGAGTCCGGGATTTTTCCATAGCTGGCCCAAAATTATGGAACAGCCTACCTTTATCTATTAGGATAATCACTACAGAATCTCTGTTTAAAGTAAAACTTAAAAACCCAACTTTTAGAAAAGGCTTATAATATTTAAGTTGTCCTGAGCTTGTTTTCCCTCTGTATGTACTATGTCATTGGTCATTGTGTGTAGTTTTATTATGATTTATTATTTTTATTTTACAATTTTTTTTACAGCACAATGGTCAACGACTGTTGTTGTATTGTGCTATATAAATAAACTAAACAAACAAAAACAATAGTTTAATAGCCTTGACTTCAGTCATTTACAGTTTATGTTCTTTCTTTCTCTCATCTGTCCTGCAGTCAAGTCTAGTCAAGTCACCTTTGCAGTGTTTGCTGCTCCTACTGTGATACATTATTTTTCAAATATTGTACATTATTGTAGGTCCTCTATGCCCCGCCTCTCTCAAACGCTTCGTTTTCTACAAAGTCCCTCCTTCCGACAAGCGCAGTCTGCTCTGATTTGCCAGCTGACCCAGTGCATTGTGATTGGCCGAACACCGCAAGCACTCGTCGGAAATGTAACGCCCCTTACCATAATCGCGAGCTTCATCTTTCAAAATAAATGTAAAGACAGTAAATAATGTCATTAGTTTTACCATCAGTTCAAGCCCGAAAGGGGAACAGACACAGTAATGATGCAGTACACAAGCCGCGGTTAAGACAGCTGACTCTACTGTGATGTGACAATGTCTCTCTCTCACACACATACACGTGCGCGCGTGCACACACACACACACGATGCGCAAAACTCCGCATTTGAACAGTCAATAGCAAATACTTAAACTAGTAACCAAAACATACTTACAGTCGCTGATTCAGAAGCGCCAGATTGTCATAGCAAAGTCAGAATTACCTCCTCTCCTAGGTTCACGAAACGGTCGTCCATAAAATGCATTGCTGTTCTGTTGTAAGTAATCTTAAAGATTCCTAAATGCATCTACTTTCGGAAGGCCAAATAAAGTGCTTTTGCTTTCGCCTAGAAACACACAGCGTCTCCCTGACATGCTGCTTCAACACTAACTGCGGTTACTGAAACCACGCCTTCTTTCTTTGCGTGAACATTTGGGCGGCAAATTACACAAATATTTCCACATAGTGAGGTAGATATGTGGGGGCGTGTTAGAACGAGCCGTTTTAGGGGGCGTGGCAGAGTCTTAACTTTGATAAAGAATATCTCTTTGGTTTTGAGACTTTAGTCTTTGCAACTTCAGGGATCTTATCTATGCACAATCAGCTTGTAACACTCCAAAGAGAAAGGAAAACTTGAAATCGCATCATATGACCCCTTTAAAATAGCTGGGTTAAGATATATAAACATTTTTATGACTGCAGAAATATTCAGTATACACATTATCCACCGGACACAATTGTGACCGACCATAAAACACATTTTTTCACACACTTTTCCTAAAAAAAAAAAAAAAAAAATTATTGATTATTTCAAAGGGTTACTAATGACACATC
>NW_015627905.1:21545-31865 GCF_001515625.1 Sinocyclocheilus rhinocerous | reverse complement strand
TTAAAGGGGTCATATGATGATTTTTTTAAGATCATTATTTTGTGTATTTGGTGTAACAGAATATGTTGACATGCTTTAATGTTCAAAAAACACATTATTTTTCAAATACTGTACATTATTGTAGGTCCTCTATGCCCCGCCTCTCTCAAACGCTTCGTTTTCTACAAAGTCCCTCCTTCCGACAAGCGCAGTCTGCTCTGATTGGCCAGCTGACCCAGTGCATTGTGATTGGCCGAACACCGCAAGCACTCGTCGGAAATGTAACGCCTCTTACCATAATCGCGAGCTTCATCTTTCCAAATAAATGTAAAGACAGTAAATAATGTCATTCGTTTTACCATCAGTTCAAGCCCGAAAGGGTAACAGAGTCGCGTGACAGACACAGTAATGATGCAGTACACAAGCCCGGTTAAGACAGCTGACTCCACTTTGATGTGACCCTGTCTCTCTCTCTCTCTCTCACACACACACACGCGTGCACACACACACACACACACACACACACACACATGATGTGCAAAACTCCGCATTTGAACAGTCAATTGCAAATACTTAAACTAATAACAAAACTGTAGCTGATTCAGAAGCGCCAGATTGTTATAGCAAAGTCAGAATTACCTCCTCTCCTAGGTTCATGAAACGGTCGTCCATAAAATGCATTGCTGTTCTGTTGTAAGTAATCTTAAAGATTCCTAAATGCATCTACTTTCGGAAGGCCAAATAAAGTGCTTTTGCTTTCGCCTAGAAACACACAGCGTCTCCCTGACATGCTGCTTCAACACTAACTGCGGTTACTGAAACCACGCCTTCTTTCTTTGCGTGCACATTTGGGCGGCATTATGCAAATATTCCCACATAGTGACCTAGATATGTGGGGGCGTGTTAGAACGAGCCGTTTTAGGGGGGCGTGGCAGAGTCTTAATTAGTTACAGCTTGTAACACTCCAAAGAGAAAGGAAAACTTGGAATCGCATCATATGACCCCTTTAATACTGTGTGTCACCTGGATGATCCACGCCTGTTTTTTTTGTTTTGTGATGGTTGTTCATGAGTCCCTTGTTTGTTCTGAACAGTTAAACTGAGCTCTGTTCCTCAGAAGATTTAAAGACTGAAAGATTTTGCTGAAAAACTACTCAGCAAACTCAGCTATCTCTGCAATTGTTGCTGCAACAGACATGTTTGGTTGTGAAATTCCAGTAGATCACTGAATAGATCACATTTAATATTAAATAAATATGTTTACAAATATATTTGTGACATTGTATTATTTTTTAAAACCCATGAAAATTCTTCCAGTAAGAACGAGACATACACAGGTTTGATTCACATCTCCTTCTTCTTCACAGTTTATTGGTCAGATACACAGTTTATATACTCTATAAATAGTGTTAAATCATATCTAAAGAAATTCTAAATTGAATCCATTTAATTTTAATCTAAATTTAATTTCAGTCGGCTCGGCTTCGGAAGATGCACGACTTCAAGGCGACTTTGTTTCCATATGTGTATGTCTGTGAAAAACACATCGGCTCCCTGTTTACGAAAGTCCTAACCGTATGCAGCGTTATTATTATTATTTCTTGATCTCTCATGGTCTCTCATGATCTAGATATAAACAATAGCTGGAAACTGGAGAAAGTAGAAAGAAAATAATAACACATGGCCTCCGTGCTTTTCTGATTGGATAGTTAAAAACGCCCAGTAATTGGGAAACAGCTCTTGAGCTCAACGGCTGCGTCTGAAATCTGGAAACAATGCTTTCGGAGGATTCTAATGATGGGAATTCTGGCTCTTTTTCAGGGATCCGGATCATTTGGCTCAGCTCAGCAAAAAAAAAGCTCTTTATTTAGTACCACCTCTGGCTTTTATAATTCAGCCAAATTTGTCAATGTTTTGACATATGTCTGGTATGTGTGCACAAACATAATTAAATTATTCAAAGAAATTAAACTAAACAAAAAAAAAATAAATGTAAACTATAAAATGCCACATAATATTCAGTTTTGTTAAATCACACAATAATTCAGATTTACACAATTCACATTCAAATTGTTTTGTCATATTTCTGGCTCCATAAACCTTTCCCAAATACCATCATTTTACATTAGTTTTGGCATTAAAACCAAAAACCTAATTTAAGTAAGAACATAAAACAGAGCGCTTGATCTGGGAAACATCTGATAAACGTCTTAGAAAAAGCAGATTTACATGCATTCTAAATCATAAACATCTTGAAGACATTTTCTAAACATCTATTTAACATCAGATAGCAAACGTCTTAGGCCTACAAGCTGCAGCGCGCAGAGCGAGTGAATGCGATCATCCCTTTCTCTTTTCTTCTTTCTACTGTAATGCGAAATAAACCAGTAATTGGGAAACAGCTCTTGAGCTCAACGGCTGCATCTGAAAGCTGGAAACAATGCTTTCGGAGGATTCTAGTGATGGGAATTCCGGCTCTTTTTCAGGGATCCGGATCATTTGGCTCAGCTCAGCAAAAAGAACCAGCTCTTTATTTAGTACCACCTCTGGCTTTTATAATTCAGCCAAATTTGTCAATGTTTTGACATATGTCTGGTATGTGTGCACAAACATAATTAAATTATTCAAAGAAATTAAACTAAACAAAAAAAAAATAAATGTAAACTATAAAATGCCACATAATATTCAGTTTTGTTAAATCACACAATAATTCAGATTTACACAATTCACATTCAAATTGTTTTGTCATATTTCTGGCTCCATAAACCTTTCCCAAATACCATCATTTTACATTAGTTTTGGCATTAAAACCAAAAACCTAATTTAAGTAAGAACATAAAACAGAGCGCTTGATCTGGGAAACATCTGATAAACGTCTTAGAAAAAGCAGATTTACATGCATTCTAAATCATAAACATCTTGAAGACATTTTCTAAACATCTATTTAACATCAGATAGCAAACGTCTTAGGCCTACAAGCTGCAGCGCGCAGAGCGAGTGAATGCGATCATCCCTTTCTCTTTTCTTCTTTCTACTGTAATGCGAAATAAACACAAATGAATATCTCATGTCTCTCGTAATCTCTCAATCAGTTTTGCAACCGCAGAAAAATGCCAATAAAAACAGCTTGTAAAGAACATGTCACGAAGCAGCATTACCTTTACCTCAAGCAAGTCATTGAGTGTCCACAGCTTGTTACTTTGCTAGAAAAATGAATGAACTCTGGAGAAGAGCATTTCGCTAAATATTTGCACTATATTAGCCTATATTCATTATATATTTATTTAACCTGTTAGTGATGTTTTAATTAGTGTACATTAATTAGTGTGCGTTTTAAATGTGTCATGAAAACAAAGTAGAAACATAATTGTATAATTAGATTTAGACATTTTGTAAAAACTGCCTGTGCAATTTACATGTTTGCATACTCTTTCGAGGGTTGATTATTGTATCTAAAAATTAATAGAAATTGAATTTAGTAGTTTGAGCTCTGTTGTTAATTGTAACCATTTAAAGTTTTTGTAATGTGCAAGTAATAGGGCTTCCTGTTTTATAGCTTTAGCTGACATAGATTTTTTATCCTTAAGAAAATTTTAATTATAATTGAATTTATTTAAAGACAGAGCCACAAATTGTTCAGCAAACCACTGTTTAATAAAAAAAGAAAAAGTAACAATTTTATGTTTTCTCCCCCTGCTATAACAAAAATGTATCAATGTCTTCATAACTGAGGCACTGAACCATCATTTTTGTGTACCATTACACCCCTAATGTTTTCATTATTATTATGTATATTATTAAGTATTATGTCTAAAAATAACCTGTTATAGAGTAGCTGAAGCTTTCTTCATTTAAAAAGGGCTTCACAGCAGCACTCGTGTCTTGGATGGTAGAAAAAGAGAATGTGTGCAATGTTGATCTGCAGTCGTTAATAATATGTGTAATATTCAAATAATCTAATATATGATGCTAATTATGGTATAATGTTCTTTTTTCTCACCTTTTTTCTGACAGACTGTGAGTGAGAAAGACTGGTGAGACTTACTAAAAGTATCAATTATTGTGCATTTATTCACTCAATTACAACAAGGCACACTTCTGTTATGTTCTGTATTGTACTTCTGTTATTAAAATTAAAATAAAAAAAAAAGACTGTGAATCTATTTTTGTGTTTAAGATTTTCTGTGTAATGGGTATTTTAAATTTTAAAAAAAGTGTGGTGTAAACATGGTTAAATAATGGCTTTTGGTGTATCAGCCACATGTGGGCTATCAGCCCCTCACAGAACTCAGACATACAAGAATAACATAAGGTTCATATATCAGCCACATCTTTTTTTTTTATGATTTGGCTCACTTCAGGTTGGGTTGTGGCACTGTTCTGGTTTAGTTCTTGCTAAAAAGGTGTGGACCAGTTCTGGGTCGGCAAACACGTACTAATCTGGCCCACACTTTAGCTGTTAGGGTTTGGGTCAGATCCGAACCAAAGGAAATTTGCTGACTGGGACGTCACTAACATAAATGTTAAGTGCTTGAATCAATATGATTATTCTGTGTATGGTTAAGTTCTTGCTGCATGACTCATCACAGTTTCAGAGTTCTGTGTGATAATTATAACTGCTTATTAAAACCAAAGCTGACCTCACTGTATTCTGTTTGTAGCTATATCTTTATTTGCGTTGTTGCTTTGACCATTTAAACATGTTAATTACACAAACAAATGTTTAGCGTACTGTCTCTGGGGAAAAAACAATCAACAAATTGATAAGACTTTATTTATGTATTGTAGACGTTATTACAAAGCGAAGCAAAATTTGCTGAAATATAATATGATCAGATGCGCAGTCAAAGTTGCGTTCGTTACTATAGCAACAATAGATCAAACAATCAAACACTTTGGTTATGTCGAAATCACGAGAAAACAAGAAAGAAAAATATTAATAATCCATGGCCTCTTAGGCCTTCCGTAGGTTTGAGATCAGTGAGGGGAATTTATGGGAATCTCAAGTGTTGCTGCTGTGTGCTTTCATTACCTTAATTTCTCCTTTGACATTTATCTTGGGCAGATTGTATTTACTTGTTAAAACTGAAATATATAGAACAGATACTTCTAAACACTTTATTGTCCCTGTAATAAATAATGAACATGAGAAATTTCAAATCTATACATAAATGTGAATACAGATCAATATTAATGAAGTTTGATTTGTGGTTATTTGCACTTAGTGTAAATAGCAGTATTTTCTTAGCGATAAGCTATTTACACTAAGTGCAAATAGCTATAGATTCTACTATGTTATAAAATATAAATAGCAGGATGTTCTGCTATTTCTACTACTTATTGCAAATAGTGGCAATTATCTGCACCTCAGTATTGTAGTACATTATAAAACAGTATCAATAATAACGTATTGAGTGTAAATGAGATTTAATTCAAATTATTAAATGGATGCCAACTTGTTGGGACAATAAAGCCCTCCCTACACCTACCCTAACCCTACCCAACACTTTATTTTCAACTTTTCGATTATTTCCTTCATATTTATTGAAAATAAATGCCTTTCCGATGTGATATGAGATTTGAAAAGGGAGAAAAAAAGTTATTTACAATACATAATACAATAGTACCATTATTTATATTGTGTTGTGAAAGTGATCTCAGTAAGCGATATATTTTTTTTATTTTTGGCAGATCAGCTCCTCCCATGCTGCAATTTACCTTCAATGAAGCTCCTCCCACATCAAGCACATCACTAGTGAAGCTCCTCCCACATCAAGCACATCACTAGTGAAGCTCCGCCCCCAGCAGTTCAGCAATAAATGCTGGAATATTCCCATCAGTTTACAAGTGTAGAGGAGCATCAGAGCATAAGGCCGTATGCATGCGATCAGTGCGGGAAGAGTTTCACACATTCATCATACCTTCCTCTTCACATGAGGATTCACACAAGAGAGAAACCTTACACATGTGATCAATGCGGCAAAACATTTCTGTGGGCTTCATGCCTGAAGACACACCTGACAGTTCATACAAAGGAGAAGCCGCATTCATGTTCTTTGTGTGGAAAGAGTTTTTCACTTCTACAACATCTGAAAGAACATCAGAAAACACATAATGATGTGAGAGACTACATGTGCTTTGAGTGTGAAAAGACTTTTACGAAAGTGAACTATTTAAAACTGCACCAGATGATTCACACTGGAGAAAAACCTTACAAGTGTTCACACTGTGACAAGAGATTCAGTCAGTCAACACATCTGAAATCACACGAGAGGATCCACAGCAGAGAGAAACCATACACGTGTGATCAGTGTGGAAAGAGTTTCACTGTTAAACACTACCTGAAGCGACACAAGAGGATCCATGCAGTGGAGAAACCAGATCAGCGTGATCCATGTGAGGAGAGGTTTGTTCAGTTCTCTTCTTTATTCTTTCATACAAAAAACAGTCTGAAATAGTAAGTAGTTCATCTTTATGTGCTGAGCAGTAAAGTCTCTTCTGTCTAAGTTAGTTTCCTAACCGTCACACTGAGTGTATTATGTTATAGGACATTTTGTTGTTTGCCTGGTATCTGCTTCAAAATGTTAACATTATTGTGAGACATACTGTAATTATGAGAAAATATTTAATTGTTGCATCTCATAATGAGAAATGTTTTAGTAATAATGCCTTAATATCTCATATAATGATACTTTCATGAAATAATGAGACAATTTTTCATAAGATACTTTCTTGTAATTATGACTCAATGTCTCATAATGAGACAATTTCTTGTAATAATGAGATACTTTCTCATAATACCTACTTATAAAAACAACTTAACCTCTCATGAGAAATGTTCTCGCAATGACTTAATATCTCATAATAAAGATACTTTTTTGTAACAATGAGATCATTTTCATCTCATTATGAGAACGTATCTGATTATTTTGAGAAAGCATCTGATTATTATATAAAAGTATCGCATTATTAAAAGAAAGTGTCTCATTATGAGATATAAGCTATTATGAGAAAGTATCTTATTATGAGAAACTATCTGATTTTTATGGGATGCATACAAAGTTTCTCATTATTATGACTTACATATTTATATTACTTAACTTTCGAAAACAGACTAAAAAAAAAACAGCACAACTTTCTGTTTCTGATGGCTGCTTGTTAAAATTAATTTCATCAATAAGTTGTAGCAGACCTAGTTAATTTAAGTTTGTTTGATCATGAAAAACAACTGAAGAAAAATTGCGTGTTGTAGCTTTGACAAAACCTGATTATCCATGTTATCCTGTGTGATTTGACAGTCTTGAGTTACATGATCAATGCCACTATTTAACATTTTTTATTTTTTTAATGTTTTTTTTTACATTTCATGGAATTAGTCTTAGTACTTTGTGTAGAATCTGAAATATTTATTATTCATGTCACATCATGTCTATTAGAAATATAACTTGTTTGTTTTTGGCAGAACTACCACTAATCAAATGGAGTTCACGGCAGAAGGAGAGAAGACGAGAGATCCAGAACCTGCAGAATGAAACATCATGATACTGAAGAACAGACAGGTTGGTGTTTATTCTGGATTCCTCGTTCATCATGCTGAAAAAGCTTGTGCTGTGTAGTAAACAATATGATTGTTAGCAGATTACAGGTCAAACCTGCGCCATCTAGAGTTTCATGACCAAATTAGTGATTAATAACACAAATCATCTTCATGACGTGAAAATAGATCATAATCGTGCACAACTGTTTTTGACCAGATTTGATGGATTAAAATGACTATTAAACTCATCAGTGGTCTTGACTTTGGGGTTTTCATCACTTTTCATTTCACATTTGTCTCTCATTTGAAATCTCACTTGATTTAATGTTTCTTTTAGACCTGATGGACGTGAACAAGAAGGAAGCCAAAAAAATCTGTCATCTGCCCTCAGTGTAAAAAGTCATTGACATGTAAACCAAGCCTGAAGATTCACATGAGATTTCACACTGGGAAGAAGCGGCTCAGGCTTTCATCTGAATTCTCATTCTGAAGAAAGACCATTTAACTGTGATCAGTGCCGTGAACAGTTTCATTGAGCATCAGTCCTGAAGAAACATGGAGGTTCACGCAAAGGAGAAGACTCATTCGTAATATAAGGAAGTGCTTTACTTCAGATGCTGAAAGCTCCACATCCTAAAAGTGTGTTCCTGAGTTAAAACCCTCTGAACCTAGAACACAGAGACACTCATCAAATCTCTCTGGGTTGTTTGCTCTCACTGTTTGTCACACTGCTCAGATCACCAGACAGAACGAGACGTCAATGAGCAGTGTTTGGATCCAGAATCACAGGAGCTGATGAGACACAATCAACAGATGCTGTTATTCTGATGTTCATATAATATTTTAATTCCTTTTTTGTAAAGCACTTTGAATTACCATACTGTATGAAATGTGCTATATAAATAAACTTGCCTTGCCTTACATGCACCGAGAGTAATGCTTACTATGACCAAAAACATTAGGACTTTTCACACTACGTTTAACCCATGGCTTATTATTTTAGCTATAAAGTTGGATTTATCTGATCACTACAATGCATTTTGATTGATCTTACATTTTAGCAAATGCTGTACTAAAATAATTTCAGAGTTCTGTATAGGTCATTACACACAAAAAAACATCTGCATCATTGTAAGTGGATGGTTAGTTTACATAGTTATAAAGTAATAGCCTAAAAATAACCATTAACATTCTGTATCAGTTATTTTAAGTTATTCACTGTCAATCAGTAACACAGTATGTTTGTGAGTCACCGAGTCATACACTGCGTTCCGAAATCGCATACTTCCCTACTATATAGTAGGCAAAAAACAGTATGTGAGGTGAGTAGTATGTCCAAATTTATAGTATTCGAAAAACAGTAAGTGACCTACTTCTTCCGCCCGGATTCTGAAATGTGCATTTGATGGACACTTTACTATCCCATGAGGCCACGGGACAGGATTTATGAATGGCAGTGGTCATGTGACAGTAACAACATGGCGGATATAGTATGTCCAAATTTTATTCATACTACTCATATTCATCCTATATAGAACATACTTTTTTAACAGTCGTGAAGTAAATTCAAATGTAGTACCTACTCAGACAGTACGCGATTTCGGACGCACCTATTCAGAGCTTTCAGTCACGTGACCGGCTCAAAGACCTGGAGGGCAAAACATCCATAGAACTGCAGGACAAGCCTGTCAATTTTTCATCTGTTTCACAGTCGCAAATATTTAGATCACCTCTCAAAAGAATACAACAAAGGTATGCGAACAAAATGCAAGTTTTGGCCATTTGCAATCCATATTGTTTCACAGCCGCAAATATTTAGATCACCTCTCAAAAGAATAAAACAAAGGTATGTGAACAAAATGCAAGTTTTGTCCATTTGCAATCCATATTAAGCACCCGCAGCAATATTTCAATCATTAAGCAGTGCGACAAAACGTTGTAAAAACACTTAAAGTGCCTTAATATATTTAAAACAGTAATATTCTCTATATTAATGATGCATAGTTTACATAGGCAAGCAGATGAGGCCGGAATATGAACGCAATCCACTTAATGGTTCAGTGTTTTCGTTCTAATGGTTTTCTATGGGAAACCATTTAACGTGTGTCACGAATCTGGTCTATGAACTTCCGTTCACTCGCCACCAGAGGTCACCCGCTCACTACATGGACTCTCACACTACACAGACTGTTACACTATACCCTGGACTACATTTCCCATCATCCATTGCACTGATTGCACACACTTAATGGTTCAGTGTTTTCGTTCTAATGGTTTTCTATGGGAAACCATTTAACGTGTGTCACGAATCTGGTCTATGAACTTCCGTTCACTCGCCACCAGAGGTCACCCGCTCACTACATGCACTCTCACACTACACAGACTGTTACACTATACCCTGGACTACATTTCCCATCATCCATTGCACTGATTGCACACAGCTGTAACCAATCACACGCTCTCCTGAAAGCTATTACACACACTATATAACACCCACTCAGATCTTGCTCAAGTCGCCGAGCATTGTTCTGCGTTTATCACTCTCCTAGTGATAGCTGCTTTACGGAGCCATTCCGAGTTTTCTGAGGGAAAGTCTAGTTTATTCCTGTTTATTGCCTTAGCCATTTGTGTCTGTATGATCTCTGCCTGCCCTGATGTATATCACCTGTCTTGGATTACCCCTCTCGTCTTGCCCTCTATATACCTGTCTTCCATTGTCCGACTCTTGCCTGTGTTGACCATGTCTTTAAATAAAGCCTTGCAGATGGATCCGCACGTCTCTCGTCTCGTTCGCCCCGTAACAGC
>NW_015627905.1:18601-19712 GCF_001515625.1 Sinocyclocheilus rhinocerous | reverse complement strand
ACTCTCCTAGTGATAGCTGCTTTACGGAGCCATTCCGAGTTTTCTGAGGGAAAGTCTAGTTTATTCCTGTTTATTGCCTTAGCCATTTGTGTCTGTATGATCTCTGCCTGCCCTGATGTATATCACCTGTCTTGGATTACCCCTCTCGTCTTGCCCTCTATATACCTGTCTTCCATTGTCCGACTCTTGCCTGTGTTGACCATGTCTTTAAATAAAGCCTTGCAAATGGATCCGCACGCCTCTCCTCTCGTCAGCTCCGTAACAGAATACTCGGCTGCACAAGGATCCAGCAGCTGTTCAAGTGGACATTGGTCAGGTATGGACACAGCAAGAATATTACTAGCCTTTAAACAAGGCCCACGATTGTTAGAGAATCATATTAGAGAATTTTTAGCCATCGCTCACTATTCAAATTTACCGGACATTATTTTGATAGAGTTTTTCTGTGATGGCATTAATCAGCCTTTAAGGTCTAAGCTTAGAGGCGAAGGTCCGCATTCGTCACTCAGTCAGTTTCTGGACTATGCTCTGTTGACTGTTGGTTCATCGTTCACTGTGGGTGTCACGGAGGAACGCGACCCCGCACTCACTTGTGTAATGGCGGCCGCACTAGAGCACGCTCACAAAATGGTGGCGACAGCAGAGCCTGATCGCAAAATGGCGGACACAACAGCGCCCTGTTATGTCACAGCTGCCAATCCTGAATCAAGTCAAGTCACAGTGCACTGTGCCCCCTCACCTCTGGTGCCGTCTCCATAGTGGGCGCCCTGATTTTAGTTGGTGAGGCAAGGTACTGCCCTGAGTCCTGTCACTTCCTGTCTGTTGCACCCAGATCCTCAAGGACTGTTCTTCAGTATCCCAGACTGGCATCCAGCGTGGAGGACCCACCGCTGGTGTCGGCACGTGCAGCTGGTATCCCTAAACCAACGCTCTCAAGCCCTCTAGTTCCTGAGCTATTTCCCCTGTCTGTAGCGCTTCCCACAATGGGGATCGCTTTATGGTGTATTTGGGCTGAATACACCACCACTGGAACTTTAGAAAAGGTGGCGGCCACTATGATGTCTCCCGAGGTGGCGGCTGATGCTGCAGATCCTCCCGAGGTAGTGGCGCA
>NW_015627905.1:17565-17853 GCF_001515625.1 Sinocyclocheilus rhinocerous | reverse complement strand
CTGTAGAACCTCCAGAGGTGGCGGCATCTGCTGCAGAACCTCCAGAGGTGTCAGTGGTATCCATCTATGAACTCTCATCCTGTCCTATCACGGCTATGGAGGCCGTCTGTGAACTCTTTGCCTGTCCTGTCACGGCTATGGAGGCCGTCTGCGAATCCTCGTCCTGTCCTGTCACGGCTATGGAGGCCGTCTGTGAACTTTTATCCTGCTCTGAACCAGCCGGGGAGGTCATCTCTGAACTCTCGTCCTGTTCTGAACCAGCCATGAACCAGCCATTGTGAACTGTCT
>NW_015627905.1:16783-17321 GCF_001515625.1 Sinocyclocheilus rhinocerous | reverse complement strand
GGTGGTCTTCTGCTCCGCCGTGGTGGTCCTCTGCTCCGCCTGCTCCACCGTGGTGGTCTGCTGTCTGGCTCTGGTGGTCTTCTGCTCCGCCTGTTCCGTCTGCTCCACCATGGTGGTCTGCTGTCTGACTCTGGTGGTTTTCTGCTCCGCCGTGGTGGTCTGCTGCTCCGTCTGCTCTGTCGTGATGGTCCTCAGTTCCACTCATACTGCCGGATCTGTCCTGGTTTCCTGCTTCGCCGTCATGAGTCAAGTCAAGTCACAGCTGATCTTCCTGAGTCAAGTCTAGTCACAGCTGATCGTCATGAGTCAAGTCAAGTTACAGTGGACACAGTTGATCGTCACATCTCTTCCAGAGTCACGTCACATCACAACTGATCATCCAGAGTCACGTCACATCACGTCTGTTCGCTCAGAGTCCTGTCACTTCCTGTCTGTTGCACCCAGATCCTCAAGGACTGTTCTTCAGTATCCCAGACTGGCATCCAGCGTGGAGGACCCACCGCTGGTGTCGGCACGTGCAGCTGGTATCCCTAAACCA
>NW_015627905.1:11808-16628 GCF_001515625.1 Sinocyclocheilus rhinocerous | reverse complement strand
GCCATTGTGAACTGTCTGTCACAGCCCAAAAACCTGCCTTTGAACCCTTAACCCTGCCTGTCATGAGCCCAAAAACTATAAATGCACCACATGTCTTTCCCGTCAACCCTGTCACTGCCATAGAGACCATCCAGGAACTATCTGCTTGTTCTGTTTCCGTAAGTGTATCTAATCCTGAACTATCTGTCTTGCCAGTTTCAAGATCTTGCCAGTTCTGGCTCTGGTGGTCTCATGTTCCGTCTGCTCTGCCGTGGTGGTCCTCTGCTCCGCCTGCTCCGTCTGCTCAGCTGTGGTGGTCCTCAGCTCCACCTGCTCTGCCGGCTCCACCCTGGTTCTCTGCTCTGCCTACTCTGCCTCAGTCCCCGGTCTCTCTACTTCCACGTGGACCTGACCCTCCGTCCCTCCCCCTGTTCCGCCTCTGCTCCACCGCCCTCCTGGATTATATTGAGATAGGAGCGTCGGGAAGCCTCTCCTTGGGGTGGGGGGGCTATGTCACGAATTCGGTCTATGAACTTCTGGTTCATTCACCACCAGAGGTCACCCACACACTACACAGACTGTTACACTATACCCTGGACTACATTTCCCATCATCCATTGCACTGATTGCACACAGCTGTAACCGATCACACGCTCACCTGAAAGCTATTACACACACTATATAACACCCACTCAGATCCTGCTCAAGTCGCCGAGTATTGTTCTGCGTTTATCACTCTCCTAGTGATAGCTGCTTTACGGAGCCATTCCGAGTTTTCTGAGGGAAAGTCTAGTTTATTCCTGTTTATTGCCTTAGCCATTCGTGTCTGTATGATCTCTGCCTGCCCTGAAGTAAATCGCCTGTCTTGGATTACCCCTCTCGTCTCGCCCTGTTCGGATACTATTTACCCCTCGCCTGGACCATCGCCTGTGCTTTGGATTACTCTTCAGTCTTGCCCTCTATATACCTGTCTTCCATTGTCCAACTCTTGCCTGTGTTGACCATGTCTTTAAATAAAGCCTTGCAGATGGATCCGCACGTCTCTCGTCTAGTCAGCTCCGTAACAACGTGGAACTTTGCACATTGCGTTTATATTCTGGCTTCATCATGCTTGCCTGTACAAAATATACATAATCAATAAGGTGTTTAATGAATTTCACCTTTTAATATCTGCGTTTTACTACATTACTACTTAATACAAACTGCGTAAAAATAACTGGCAGTCAGTGTAGCAAAGCTTCATTTTGCCCTCCAGGTGAGCGTTCCTATAAGGGTGTGACATCACATGAAAACTATCAATACGGTGCTTTCCAAACGGGAAATATCGCCCTCAGAAGGGCACTTCGGAGTGAAAACAATCATGGCCGCCATATTGATGGGTCGTTCCAAACCTAAGCGCTCAAAACTGGCCACTTCAAAGGGCCCTTTGGAATGAAGGATGTCGAAGGGTACAACTGATGGACACGTCAGGCTCCCATGATCCTTTGCACAGGGAAGTTGTTGGGCATCACAGAATTCGACTTCACCGATAAATGTATGCATAGTAGTTTTCTATACTACTGTAATATTTATACGAGTTAGATTTGGTACATTATTATGGTCAAAATGGCATTGTACTTCAACAAAAATACTTTACAGCTTCCTTTATCAGTTAATTCAAATGTTTCAAATACATAGACACAATATACATTACAAATACATATTACATTACATTACATACACAAATATAGATTATATTTAACGTAAAAGACAATTGCAGCGTACAAAATATGCGACGAAGGTGCCTCCTTGATCGTCTTGTTAAGGTGACGCAGAAGGGCGTTCCAAAAACAGAGTTGTTTTTTTTTTTACCCCTACACGCTTCATCCCTTCGAAGCTCTCACTCCTTTGAAGGGATTAGTGTATAGGGATGACCCAGATAGCAAAATGACTGCAGAGCGGATCCGCCCAGGAGGTAACACAAGCTCCAGAACGAATCCGCAAATTCCATATCGGTGTCGACTTGCACAGCGCAACGGATCCGGAACAGATAAGGTTCATGGATCCGGAGCAGATCCGGACCAGACCCTGCCAGTATCCGCTAATTAAGCAGTTCATCCGGACCAGATCCGTTTTGTACCTGTTCTTGAAACAGCTCCGGCCCGGATCTGTTTTGGACCAGTTCATTAAGTGTGTCATTTGGTCTGAATCCCTTCTAGATCCTTTATTCAAAATTGGTCATCTGGCTAAAACTAGCTACAGCAATAGCTAAAATCGAGCTGACCAACATTAGACTAGATTACTCTATATAAACTTGAATATTCCATGTCTGACTTTATTAATATTAATAAAACATGAAATCATTCAAAACTTAATCTAAATTTTAGCAAGTAACAATAGAACTATTACAAATGAGGTGTTTACAGACTATAAATGCACTGAATAGATTTTAAAGGAAAACGAAATGCAAGAAATTTCACCAAGAAAATCATTTTATTTCATAAAAAACATTAACTAAAAAACAACATTTCAAATTTACTCCTGAGTGTTGACAGTAGGACGGCTCCTGGAGCTTCCCCTATCTGCTGCCAAGTTGAACCACATTGTGGCATGTTTGAGAATGTCTTCATCGGTGGCTGCACGGGAGAGGTGATTCTTTCTTACAGCACCTGTAATACCCAAGCAGATTTCCATACAAAATGTCAACAAATCTCATCGGAGCTACCAGTTTTTGTTTTTAAAAAGATACACATAACCATTGTGTATCAATAATTTATACATAATTTAAATGGAAATGGAAAAATAACGCATAATTATTTTAACACATTATTTACACTAGGCACTAGCCCCACCCCAGACCTACGTAGGTCATCTTACATTTCATACAGTTGGTGACGGACATGATGCAGGACAACTCACTGTGTAATGTAACCTATAAAATGCAGCTATATGCACTAAAGAGTTATAGCCAGGGTGGGTGCACATAAGTTGTGCACAGGTGTGCATGGGCGACCAACATAAAAAATGCGCTTTTTAAATCAGTTCAGTCAATCAATCAGTTCACACCCACATGGTTGACCGCTCTATTCACCATTTTAGATCGACTATCTAAAATGTATATGTAATACTCTATACGATTTCCATTCAAACTGAAAGCCTAAATCTAGAACATGTGCTGCCGTTTCACAACAATGCAAAACTGATATTTCATTTACATATACATAAATGTAAAAATGTAAAATGAAAATAGAATCATTGTATTTTTAAGTGTACTTTAAAATAATAATTTAACACTTTTAAAAAATATGATAGTATTATCACACTGTTTATTAATTTGATTATTTAACAATACAAAATGAATTGCAATAATATTATTATTATTTTAATTTTATAATTATATTTAATGAGTCACACTATGTGTAGTGTGTGCACCAAACCAAATCTAAGTGCTCTCATGAGATCCAGACTGAAAACGTTATGTGCACCTCTGGTTGTAGCTATAGCTGTATATAGTCAATTAGAGACATATGTGATCTTATTTATATCATATGTCTATATATAAAAAACTAATTTTAGGGCATAAGTGCTGTTTTTATACAACAGCTCAGTAAATAAGGTAACATTGTGTTATATTTTAGACATGATATTGTCCGTTTCTGATCAATTTTGGCAACAAACCTATAAATCCACAGCATAACTGTTATGAGTCTCCGAGCAACACACAGTGGTGATGTTTCTAAATGGGACAGTTAGCCCAACAATGAAAATTCAGTTTATTTACATTAACTCACCTTTGAGTTGTTTCAACCCTATATGACTTAGTACTGTGGAACATAAAAGATGATATTTTAAAGAATGCTGACAACTAAACTGTTTTGGTCTGTAAATATAGCTAAATACCAATTCAGAGTATCGGTAGCCTAAAAGTTAATAAATAATCAATTCTGTATTGAATCAAATAAAGGGATAGTTGACAGTAACATTGATTTCCGCAGTAATTTTCCCCCCATACAATGTCAATCATCAACTGTTTGGTTACCAGAATTCTTCAATATATCTTCTAGAAGAACTTGAGGGTGAGTAAATGACAGAATTACCTGGATTGTTTGTATGTGTTTTGCATGTTTCGTATTATTACATCATGTAATCAAATGCAAAAAATTCGGTAACGCTTTATTTTAAGGTGTCCTTGTTACACGTTACATGTACGTACTATTATAATAACAATTAATTATGCACAATTACATGCAAGTAACCCTAAGACAAATCAAAATCCTAATCCTAATCCATATAGTAAGTACATGTAGTTAATTAATATTACTCAGTACTTATATGTATAATTACACTGTAACAAGGACACCTTAAAATAAAGTGTAACCAAAAAAAATCACATTTTATCACTATTTATGATGATGAGCGAACAGTTTACAAATGACGTTACTCAGTCACAAAATAATGTTTTGATGGAAAATTATATTTAAAATATATAAAAAATAATTTAAATGTAATATATATAAAATCACTAAAAAATTATGCAGGAACGTTTTTTTTATCACTGTATTCAAGATGATGAGGAGGAAACACTCAAACTATAAATAACATTATACAGATGAAAACACATTTGGTAATTATATTTTTATTTTATATATTCTAATTTTAGATATTCTGTGTAGCTACTTGCACATTATACTTATTTACATTTGAACATAGAAAATGTATCCAAATAATGTAACGCTTAAAAACATAAAATAAAAAATACACATACAAACAATCACAAAATGTAATGATCTGACAGGGAAAAAGAAACGTTCACACACACACACACACACACACACACACACTTTTTGTCGTCATGATGATGT
>NW_015627905.1:495-5300 GCF_001515625.1 Sinocyclocheilus rhinocerous | reverse complement strand
CCATATAGTAAGTACATGTAGTTAATTAATATTACTCAGTACTTATATGTATAATTACACTGTAACAAGGACACCTTAAAATAAAGTGTAACCAAAAATTCTTATCTATATTGCTGTTAGTCTGCATTTAATTACAAAACTTAATGCACAGGTCTATTTTGACAAAATGATCAGATGATTTGTACCATTTGTTGCTAAGGTTATCACTGTCAGTCATAGCAGTTTCAGGAATGACCCAAGGAGTAATTTAGTAGATTCACACTCATAATTAAAAGTGTTTGTCACTCCTGAAACTTTGCAGCATACTTGGGCGGTGGTCCTCTTAGAAGCAGGAAAATCAAAATCTCTTTAAATTGTGAATAGACTATACACAGAAAAAGACTGCTACCTTTAATAGTACAACTGACTTGTGTTATAATCAATAAATCTGACCACACAACCTGCAGAAATAAAAAATAAATCTATGGATATATAAGAGAATAATTGAGATGACGAGATGAGGCAGATCCCTGTTATTGTAGTCAACCTAGAATCTGATGATGTTGATGGTTCTGGACTTTATGACGATGCTGTGAAGAAGGATCACATGAGTAGCTGGATTCAGCTTTGTGTTTCTATTTCTGGGAAACCATGTCCACTACTACAAAATAATTTGACAATGCCAATCAGTAAAAATAACTTACAACTCTCCAGCTGATC
Source organism: Sinocyclocheilus rhinocerous (assembly GCF_001515625.1). Classification (NCBI taxonomy): domain Eukaryota; kingdom Metazoa; phylum Chordata; class Actinopteri; order Cypriniformes; family Cyprinidae; genus Sinocyclocheilus; species Sinocyclocheilus rhinocerous. The sequence continues at coordinate 4,601 of NW_015627905.1, read as the reverse complement.
TGCCACAACATGTAATCAAACTCTGATCACAATCTCCATGTTAATTCTGACACTTACTGTTAAATGTAGGTTGGAAAGCATTTAACCTTAAATATCGGCATGAATCTTTTGACATTGCATGTTTATTACACATTAAAAGCTGTAGTGTGGATAATTGTCAGTATTTGACAAACTAGTTTGCTAAACTATCTTGCTAAATCAAGTTTAAAACTCTATTTAATCTTACCTTGAAAGATGAAGTAGAATCGAAGGATGAAGTAGAATTAAAAACCAGGCTGGATCGTTTGAATGAGATGTAAAGCTGCAACAGAACCATGGTTACATGTGTAACCCGAGACGTTCATATAGAGTGGGGGGGAATATGATGTCAGAACCCGGAAGTGTAATTCGCCGCGGGTTCCTTCAAGATTTTCCTATGGGGTTTTATAATGTTTATATTTCTGAGTAAAATAAAGCTTGTGGTAAACATAACGTGATAATACTTTGACGTTTTGTTCTACAATGTAAACTGCACACACTCACAGCCCAAACGTTCTTATCTAGTTACTTATTTAAAACATACGTTTTCAAAAATGAACATAACTGCTTCAAAATTTGTGTTTTAGGTATGGATGCCAGCAATGTCGGCTCAGTTTCGGCACCCAGACTTGGGCCAGTGTACTTGGGCCGATTCTGGCGCATCATTCATTTCCATGTTTCACAAGAGTCCGGCAACCACAACTGGGCTGAGTTATTTCTTCCGGCTTGCCGGATTTGGGCCGTTATTGGGCCAGATCTTTTTGGCTACCTGGTTGGCATACGTCCCATTCCCGGGTGCACCATGTGCTTGTTTATTAGTTCTTAACAGAAACATAGGAGGTAGTTCAGCCTTGCATATACAACTACAATTATATGTTAGACGATATATGGTATGAGGTATGAGAAGAATAAAGACTTTTGTTATATCCAAGCAGTGATTAAATCTGTATCATGTTTGCTTTAGGGGTTTTCCATGTTTTAAATCTTTCAATGCCTAATTAATGATATTTTACCCCAAACATGACTGAGATTGAATGTCTGAGGTTGAATGTTGAAATGTCTGGGTTTGTAGTACTATTGTCTGTCTATCAAATTAACTCAAAAAAGGGAATTTGAATCACCAGGATCCCAAAAACAGGTGATATTGAACACGCAAAGCTGTTAAGTGATGGAAGTCCGTAGGGCTGGGTGATTTTCTCGATTAATTCGAATTTATTGTTTTGCCACGATTTTATTTTTTAGAAATCAAGGAATCACGATTTTGAATAGAAATATTACCAAATGTTAGAATTAGACACTTTGACAATATGCCGGTGATAACAGTAAAGAGAAAAGAACGATCCAACCGCATGTCGGCGCACGTGATTAACCGCTCACGTGTGACGCACTCTGTGAAGGACCATAGTAGCGCTAAGAGCCATTCACACAGAATGCGCTTTTGTGTTGACAAAGAAGCGACGCGAGTAGTGGAATAGGTAAAACATGCAAGAAGATAGTTAAAAATCTTTAAAAAATCGAGAATCGGTCAAACATTCTGGAAAAATCGAGATTTAAATTTTTTGCAAAATTGCCCAGCCCTAGAAGTCCGTTAGTATTTTGCAGGGATAACAAACTATATGACATGGCTTTACGGTTAAAACTGATGATTGGGAACACAGTTAAAGATGTCTGTGGTAATAGTATTTTATATTCTATGTAATAATCTCATAAAAGAGACACTCCTACAAAATATAGGAGGTTCTGATGATAATAAGATACTTTGGTGTGGCGTTTGTAATACCCATAATAGCCTATGGGGGTGCTTTCACTAATATTTAAAGGAGTGGATGATTATGATTTCACTTTTTTAACTTTAGTTAGTGTGTAATGTTGCAGTTAGAGCATAAACAACGTCTGCAAAGTTACGACGCTCAAAGTTCAATGCAAAGGGAGATATTTTCTTTTTGACATCACAAACCCTGATGTTTACATAAACCCTGCCCCCGGGAACACGCAACTACCCATCATGGCAAGCGGCATGACGTTTCCAGACAACGTGCACAAGGCGGTTAGTGAATCACAAACACACTGAGCCAGCTAACCAATCTGAGCCCAATTGCGTATTTCTGAGGGAGGGGCTTCATAGAACCAGGAACTCAACAGACTGTTTTTAGGAGAACGGAAACAGCGGTGTAGAACAAAGGTAAAATATGTGAAAATAATGTTGTTGTTTTTTTAAAACGAAGCATGAACACGTTACACTGCACCCCATAAACACAATCAAGCCTTCGATTAAAGCTGATCAACGGATGAACTGGGATTTTATAACATAATGCTGATAGTATGTCTTAAAGAGATAGTTCACCCAACAATGAAAACTCTTTCATTTACTCGCCCTCATGTTGTTCCAAGCCTGTATAAATTTCTTTCTTCTGCTGAACACAAAGGATGATATTTTGAAGAAAGTGGGAAACAGAACAGTTCTGGGGCATCATTGACTTCTGTAGTATTTTTATCCTACTATGGAAGTCAAGGGTGCCCTAAAACGGCCTGGTTACAATCTTTCTTCAAACTATATTCCTTTGTGTTCATCAGAACAAAGAGATACAGGTTTGCTACAACATGAGGGTGAGTAAATGAAAGAATTTTCATTTTTGGGTGAACTATCCCTTTAAGAAATGCTATCAGCATGATGGTATAAAATCCCAGTTCATCCAGTTGTTCCAAACCTGTATAAATCTCTTTGTGCATTTCCCAAAAAAGCACTTAACATGAACACGTGAAAACGCGTTCTACGTGCTACTTAACAGTCGCTGTCCATTTGTCAAGTACTGAACTATTACCTTATAGAACCGTATGCTTGAACCTAATAGTCGTCACCTGATGTGGATCAGAAATAAAATACCTTTCAAAAAGATGAATGTTCTTCTGGAGAAGGTGGAACGAAAAAATATGTCATTTTCAGCAGAATTAAAGGACACCATACAAATAAGGAAAAACAAAATGGGAGGATCTGTTTTTGTCTAGAATAGCACGAGTGCAAACATGACATTGATTTTTGAACTGAACTGATCATTGATTGAACAGTTCAAATAACTTAATATTGTGTTATATTTTAGACACATTATTCCCTGTTTTTGCTCAGTTTTGCCAAATATTAGGCTGCCTATTAATATTTCTCCAAGCAACACACAATTCCTGCATTAATTCGTGTTTTAAACAAATCAGGTGAATCAATGAATCAGTGGCCCATTCTTAAAGAGAGCCATTTACTTAATTCCTGAATGAATCAGCCGTTTGAACGAAACGAATGAATGAACCAACCAACCAATGACTTTATTCATTAAGACATGTATTGCCACCTACTGGCAGTTTTAGCTTCTTATTTAGAGTATTATTTCATTTAAAATGATTTAATACTTACATATTGATAAAAAAAATCTGAATGCTAAAATGAAAAAAAAAAAAAAAAACATAATAAAAATTTATTAAAGGGATAGTTCACCCAAAAATTAGAAGAAAAAAAAAGATGACAAAAGAAAAGTTTCTTTCTAAACCTATATTATCTATTTCATGCTTTTCTCATGTAACACAATAATGGCTTTAAATTATTAATTTTTGTGTGTGTAGTTTCTCAGTCAAATTTGATGTGCAATTAATATGCAATTAAATAAATTAATTAATAACCACATTGTGTAAAAAAAGCATGATGGGAAGTGGAAATCCTTTTTTTCTTTATTTGATCAAGCTATGTGATTGAAACATGTTCTTTCAACACGAAAACAGTGCAGCCATATCACCCTGTAGCCCAAGACTGGTCGCCCACTGAAGCTAAGCAGGGTTGAGCTGGTCAGTACCTGGATGGGAGACCTCCTGAGAAAACTAGGTTGTTGTTGGAAGAGAGAGGTGTTAGTGAGGCCAGCAGGGGGTGCTCACCCTGTGGTCTGTGTGGGCCCTAGCGCCCCAGTGTAGTGACAGGGACACTATACTGTCAACAAGCACCGTCTTTCGGATGAGATGTTAAACCGAGGTCCTGACTCTCTGTGGTCACTAAAAATCCCAGGATGTTTTTCGAAAAGAGTAGAGGTGTGACCTCGGCATCCTGGCCA
>NW_015627905.1:0-447 GCF_001515625.1 Sinocyclocheilus rhinocerous | reverse complement strand
GAATTCCCCTCTTAGGTGACTCTTGTGAGAGGAGAAGCAGCTTTCACAGGTCCTGACTCTCTGTGGTCATTAAAAATCCCAGGATGTCTTTCGAAAAGAGCCTGGCCAAATTTGCCCATTTGGCCTCTGATCATCATGGCCTCCTAATCATCCCCTTATCTACTGATTGGCTTCATCACTCTGTCTCCTCTCCACCAGTAAGCTGGTGTGTGGTGGGCATTCTGGCGCAATATGGCTGCCGTCGCATCCTCCAGGTGGATGCTGCAGACTGTTGGTGGATGAGGAGATACCCCCTGACAATGTAAAGCGCTTTGAGTGCCTAGAAAAGCGCTATATGTAATGAATTATTATTTTTATTATTAAAACATCGAGTTAACAGGGCTCCAGACAAAAAAAAAATCAAGTAAGGAGCCATTGGCTCCTATAAGAAAAAAACTTAGGCACCAA
>NW_015627904.1:9888-13285 GCF_001515625.1 Sinocyclocheilus rhinocerous | reverse complement strand
ACTCACCATCACCATGGACCTCAGGAGGGGGAGGAGGAGGAAACTGAGAGTCATCATCAGGCTCTTCTACAGTAACTCTGTCGTCCTCATCTGAATCAATATACATATCACTAAAGGTGTTGACGAGGTCTTTCAGCTGTTCTTCTGTGCTCTGAAAGACGTGCTGGAAAAGTCTGCCTCAGGTACGGGTACATCCCCTTCCAAATTCTGCTGAATAGCCATGATTAACTGAAATATACTTGAAACAAACCAAAGACATACACCAAAGTACATCAATAAACAGGTCCCTGATCGGGCGCCAATTATATAACCTCTACCTAATTTAGGCGTGAGTTATACATTTAAAAAGGAGAATCCAAAAAAGTTCCTTAACACGATTAACACTTTGGTATAAGCAGGTTTAAGGTTAAGGTTTAAGCAGGTTAAGATAATCACAAACTATTTAGGCACAAAAATGCAGAGAGAATGAGTATACTTTATATGGATGCAGTTTACCTCACACAATATTTATAAAGCTCAAAATAACAAAATAAAAGTCAAACCAAAGACATACACCAAAGTACATCAATAAACAGGTCCCTGATCGGGCGCCAATTATATAACCTCTACCTAATTTAGGCGTGAGTTATACATTTAAAAAGGAGAATCCAAAAAAGTTCCTTAACACGATTAACACTTTGGTATAAGCAGGTTTAAGGTTAAGGTTTAAGCAGGTTAAGATAATCACAAACTATTTAGGCACAAAAATGCAGAGAGAATGAGTATACTTTATATGGATGCAGTATACCTCACACAATATTTATAAAGCTCAAAATAACAAAATAAAAGTCGATAGCAGTCAAAGGAAAAAAATAATGAAAATCCAAATCTGTGATATCCACAAAGCTTCCATGAAGCACACGTGCGAGTCCACTGCGTAAAAGCATGTGTTTAACACGCAAGACGTTCACAACTCCAAAGGCCGTGCTGGAAACAGTTCCACATGACTCAGTTTCATGACTATAAAAGTCTATTAGTCATAAAAGGTCCATCTATCAAAAAAAAAAATCCTCAATCTTAGGACCGTCAGCTTCTGAAATGCGAGCGTGAGGAAACCATTGTTTCCTCTCTTCCAACAAACATAACACATTACAAAATCATTCGCAAAGCGTCTCTCGACGCAACAGGGAAACAAATCCTCAATCTTAGAGCCAATGAGCTCGCTGCTCAACATTCAAATACTATGATTAGTGCTTGCCGTAGCAGTGCAGCTTGCTTCAGAAACCCTCCACCTTCCCCAGCTCCACCTGTATAGATCGGCTACAGGATGATTCATGTATGCTATATGGGGGTTATTTATATGTGTTATATGTGCAGCAGCAGTATTTCTCACATGCTCATAGCAGCATGTTGTGGATGTATTGGCAGTAGCAAGTCTCTGTACTTGCTCTGCCGCAGCAGCAGCGTAGCAGATCTATTCCGCCAAGACCAAATACATTAACATTGTCATGTATATTACCATGACAAACCCTCCGAGAGTTGTCATGACAGAACTTTATTTCCGTGAACAAAGCTTCCATTATTGTGCATTAAGAATATTCAAAACAGTCCTATAAAAACAAACTGGCATTATAATTTACTGGTGTTAATAAAAAAAACAACAGGTAGAACGAGAGATGCTGAGCGTATTGAGCTATGCTCTCGCTCCGCTTTGCTCACATACTCTGGTGCCAAGGCACACATCGTGGGAGAATCACACCAGAGTGTTGCCGTACTTTCAGCCCTTGGCAGGACATCTCCTTTCTACGGGCAGGGGTTCCCTTAGAACAGGTGTCATCATGCGCTTCGGATGTGTGTGTGGTACTACGCACAGAAAACTTCTAAAGTCATCTTCTCACAGCATCTTTGATGCTCACCTTGTGCCTTCAGACAAGTCCTGACATGTGAGTTTGAACGAGAATGCATGCGTTGACAGTAATGCATAGGCGGACATTGCGTGAGTGCCAAAATAAGTTGTCTATTTATACTACAAGTATTGATATTATTCGTGTGGCATTGATACATCGTATCGTTAAAATTTGATCTATGTATTGATCCATATCGATGGATCGTTACACCCCTACTCGGTTTCTCTATCTGGTAGGTGTATCAGGCCACTCCTGTCAGATCGTCCATCCATTGAGTGAGTGTGTACGAGTCGGCCAATCTGGATTTTGTGAATTTTGTCATTTGAATATTACGTGCACCAGCCGATTTTTGTAACTGTGCATACTGCATTTTGTACGTGCAGGTCGTACATGCGCACTAAATTATTTTTGCAGTAATCAGATGTTCCACAAGGTGGCAACACTGTCCCAGGCCGTTGTTTCACAGTAGAAAACTAAACTAAAGAGACGGAACAACAACAACAAAATAGCGGAGACTGCAACAACAACAACAGACGGCCAATGACAAGCGCTTGTGAGCGAGAGGGTATGAGATAGCTCAGCTTTGGTTTAAAAAAGTTCAAAAATAATTGTTATCGGCCATAACTTATTGGGGAAAATAGAGCAGACACTAGACATGGATGAAGCTTTGAAGAGCTCATGTGTCGACCGCCCGCGTTCGTGCACAACATCAAATAGAGTATACTTTGAAAGGCTACACGGTCGACAGGAATTTCAGCCTTACAGTTTGAAGATCTAATAGAGTTATGAGGCTTAGTCACAAGGTATTTTTAATCATTTTTATTGGTTGAATATTTGAAAAACCCTCAGACAGAAGTAAAGGGTGTACAATAGTAATGATTTATAAATAAATAAATACATATGGAGATATGAGGTTATGTGCGTGTGTCCATGATTCATTCGCATGCCCATCAGTAAGCACAGCGTTGCATGTCATGTGCATAAAGTTTTACTCGCATGTCAACAGGGGCGGATCTAGAAAATAATTTTTAGGGTGGCAAAGGGGTGGCATGGGGTCTGTGAGGGGTGGCAGCACCAAAACAAGCCCCCATGCATAGTTTTTGGGGATTTATGGTCTGACATACACAGTTGTGTTCACAAATATTGTATTACCATTAAGTAATCATCTATACTGTTTAAAATGAAACATATATAACAACGTTTTAATATCCATCATGGCACCAAGTCAATGCACAATATAAAAAACTTCAACAGGTTATAAATGTTTCTGAGCTTGTATGACTAAAGAAGACATGCGGTTCTATTAAAATTACATAGGCTACTTAGATGGTATAATAACGTTTAGTGCAAGTTTAAGAGCAACAAAAACTTTTGAATTTCCTAACATTAGAAAGAAATACAATAATATCAAAGCACTGAAACTGGATCAGTTTTGAAAACAATGTTTGATTTTCTGTTATTAACAGAGGTGGGAATGTCTGTAATCACCCAGAACAAACTCTATCAACCAT
>NW_015627904.1:0-1488 GCF_001515625.1 Sinocyclocheilus rhinocerous | reverse complement strand
TTCTAATAAAATAACGCGAGCCACTAAAGGGACATGGTTAGCTGCTTGCTAGCGGTAGCCTGTTACAGGACATAAGATTTCACTTACCACATAAACAGAGTAAGGAGAGATGACTGAGGATGATGGCGAATGATTTACAGATCCTGAGCACCACTGACAAGCATATGATCTTGTAAAATGTGTGTTAAGTACTGCCGCTGTAGTTTAAACAGTCTCAACATTATTATTCATGAGCCTTCCAAATAAGGTAAAAACAGACCATTTCATTCTAGGGACAAATCCTAGGGTTGTAAATGGTCATGTAAAACCGTTTCTGGAGATTGTTTTGCCCTTACCTAAGCCACATACCTTCTATGTAGATATCAGAGAACAATTTAAAATATTGTATCAATGCATTCTATGGCACCTTTAAGCAACACAGTGTGGTATAGTTATTTTTATGTTATAAATGACTGTAATGATTGTAATAAAGTTTTTACTATTTACCAAAATCTTTGTAATTTTTATTTTATTTCACATTGTATAAAAACATTACAAAGCAATTGCGATATTATAAATTCATAGTCATTTCCATTTACTTCAGTTACTCTATATACCCACAATAAAACATTGTCTTCGTCATATGAATTCATGCCTTATATTTACCGTTCTAAACTTAGTCTCAAATGCCCGTAATCAGCACGGTAAATGTTGTAAGCATTCTGTAGAGAAAAAACATCCAGGCATACAGGTTGAAGGCCAGGATGGTCAGTCATGCAGTTTGGAGAAGATGATAGCTGGTTCATTCTTAGAACCTAATGAACAGGAACATTTTTAAGCTTTGATACCAGAATGTAATGCATTTTGCAAGAGTAACAAACATTATTTCATAGTTTTACAAGTTTACCTTAGGCGTCTCTTTGCAGCATATGTTCTCAAGTTTTGTGGGCATCCTTGCACAGTTACCACAAGTACACCTTTTAGAGAAAAAACTAACATTGTAAAATAAATTGTAGCACGTCAACTTACTGTATCAGTAGGAAAGCAATAGTTACGTAGTGTCACGAATCCGATCCATGAATTTCCATCCACTTGCCACCAGAGGTCGCCCTTCCATGATATTGACTCTCGCACCACACAGACTGTTACACATCACCCTGGACTACATTTCCCATGTTCCATTGCACTGATTACACTCACACCTGAAACCAATTACGCACTCACCTGAATGCTATTACACACACTATATAACACCTACCCTGATCCTGCTCTAGTCGCCGAGTATTGTTCTGCATTTTTCACTCCCCAAGTGTTAGCTGCCTTACTGAGCCATTCTGTGTTTTCTGTTTTAGTCTTGTGTATTGTTTTGCGTTTATCCCTGTTTAGCGGATAGCTACCTTACCGAGCCTGTTTAAGTTTTCATAGTTTTCTTAGTCTAGTCTTAGTCTTGCCTTTTGCCTTAGTCTTGTCTGTTTTCCTGGTCTCTGATTCACGCCACATATCTTGGAT
>NW_015627903.1:314-1134 GCF_001515625.1 Sinocyclocheilus rhinocerous | reverse complement strand
TTAAAAAGACGTTCATAAAACTCTTTTACACTTCCCAATATCTCTAATTCCCTTCACTCTACTTCCATCTTGTTTTAAAACCTCCTTTATTGTATCAGCCCTCTGTCTGTTTTCCTCTAAACTAAAGAAGAATTTTGTGCACCTTTCACCTTCTATTACATATTTTGCCCTACTCCTGATCATAGCGCCTCTACATTTTCCTTCTTCAATCTCCTTTAATCTGTTCTCGTACACTAAAATCGTTTCTATATCCCCTTTCTCTTTTTGTAATTCTTCTTTCAAAACATTTCTAACAATTTGCTCTTCTTTCCTCTTAGTCATTTGTTTCAAACCACTATACCTTATTGAGTATTTTTTAATCTCATACTTTACATTATCCCACCATACCCTTTTATCTTCTTCATACATTCCATTCTCCCTCTCTTTCATTATTATTTCTACTATCTTCATTTTATACCCTTCATCCATTAAAAGGTCATTATTTAAACACCATATTCCCTTTCCTCTCTCTACCCCGGTTTCATTCATATGTACCATTAACATCCCATGATCACTTAAGGAAGTCATTTTATAATATATCTTATCGATCTTCCTCTGCATGTTCCTTGTGATCAACATAAAATCTATTCTACTTTGCTTCATTGTATCCTTTACCAATTGTCGTCTTGAGAAATCTTTTATACCCTCATTCCTCTCTCCCCATATTTCTATCAGATCATATTTATCCATTAATTTGAGCAATTCTTCCCTCCCACTATCTCTTTTATAAACAACAAGCGCTTCTCTACACTGCTCAAAACTCGCGTTTGAATCATCAGTG
>NW_015627903.1:0-304 GCF_001515625.1 Sinocyclocheilus rhinocerous | reverse complement strand
TCTACTAAAAACTATATTGAAATCGCCCATTAAAATAATATTTTTCCATTTCTCCATCTGACCATTTAAATTATTGAAAAACATTTTCTTTTCAGCCTCTGCATTTGTTGCATGTACATTACACACAAAAACATTTTCCCCTCCTATAACCATTTTCACAATAATGCATTTTCCTTCGTTATCCCGATATATGATTTCAACATCATCACTCATGTTTCTTTTACATAAAACGGCAACCCCTTTCCCATTCCCCCCCCCGCCCATTGTTACAATAAATTCCTCCTTTCCATCTTCTTTTAAAACA
>NW_015627902.1:424387-424758 GCF_001515625.1 Sinocyclocheilus rhinocerous | reverse complement strand
TGCAAAACTTTGGTATACATGAAAAGTGGGAAGTATGTACGATACTCGCATTAAAAACTTTATAGGAGTATTAGTAAAATCTGGCAAGGATGTTCCCATGTGACAAATTGAAGCATCATGTTAATTAATGCATGAAGAGGAACCTTGCGGGGCGTGGCCCCGCCCGGCAGCCAATATCTGATTGGAACAACAATCTGTGGGACGGACTTATACAGCTTGATCAAAAACCCAATGTCCGAACAGATTCAGTGCCTTTCTTTATGTTAGTTAATCGCGCTCCAATTTGCGCACACACGCTGCACCATCAAGCGATCGGGTCATCCAGAACTCAAACATTTCGTTGAAACGTCGTGACTGCCAGAGATCTTCAA
>NW_015627902.1:419551-424229 GCF_001515625.1 Sinocyclocheilus rhinocerous | reverse complement strand
AACCTTGCAAACTCAGACTCTTTCAGAAGAACTGCCAAAGCCTCTGCGTCACAAGGAAACCCCATTCATCACCAAGCTCTCCCAAAAGATGTCAGCCGAACGACCAATCAGCAACGCGGTGATTTCCCCGCTGCTGGAGACGAGCCAACAAGGGAAACCCCTCTCAGCTGTCACCAAAACCAAGTAAACAAACAAAGCTTAATCTCTTGCTGAACTGGTGCTGAATTGATCTTAAGCAGTAAAGATAAGACAAATCTCTGCTTTGTGATTCTCTCAGGTTGCAAGTTAAAGAACTGTAGCGAATATCTTACTTTTTGGGACTTCATGCAAACTCTGTTAATCATCATCCTGTGTGTGTGTGTGTATGTGTGTGTATGTGTGTTTGCATTACTTTAGTTTAATGTAATCTAGATAGAAAAAAGGCTTTTTCCCATATGCGTCTTAAGCAAGACGCAGTACCAGTGAAGTATCGAAAGGGAACCCTAGAATGTGATCAATGTGTTTAAAATAGCTGGGCTAAGATATATAACAATTTTTATGACTGCAGAAATATGTGAATTCAGTACTCACCTTATCCCACCGGTCACAATTGTGACCAACCATAAAACACAATTTTTCACACACTTTTCCCCAAAAATTAAAAAAAATTATTGATTATTTCAAAGGGTTACTAATGACACATCATTTGGATATTTTCATGTCTGGGAAAAATTTGGGATTAAACGGGTTAAGTGACCTTTCATTTAATTAATATTACAGTATCAGTTATGAAGAATTTACAGTAAGGCGCTTACAATTTGAAGCACACTACAAGTGCACATTCAATACAATTAAGCCCACTTCTTTTTCACAAGGGGATCCCTGTACTTGTTTATTCTGCAAATAAACTTCCAAAACTGCTAAATACACTTTGCAATAATAATAAAATTAATCATTAAGCTATACATCAACATCATTACATAACGCTTCTCAGAGCAGTACTTTGTTCAGATATAATCAAATGTTTATTTGTTTTATTTATGTTTATCTTGAATGATGTTACACATTGTACAGTCTTATAATGTGCGTTTATGTTATTAATTTAAAAGTGTTATCAGAATGAATTGAGGTTTTTACACACTCGTTCATTCACTCATGAGTGGACAAACATAAAGATCAAGAGTCTAACAGCAGAGCAAAAAGTTTGTCTGTGTTTCTAAGGCCAATAGGAATGTGTGGTTTTTGTTTATGTGTGGCTTCAGATGGTTCAAAATCTTTCTCTAAATGTGTAATATTTTAAATACTTGATAAATCATTTATGCTTGCAAGACATTAATGCACAGATTTTAATTAAGTGTGTATCAAGTGCATAAGACATAATACAAATAAATGATGACAAAATGATCACTTTTGGTGAACTTGTGAAGAACTTGTTAAATGAAAAGCTTGAAGAAAGACACTTTCATGACTGTGCTTCTTAGCACACTTAAGCACACTTTAAAAAAAGTGCACTTTGAAAGTTTTACTTTAAAGTATATTTTAAATCATTATGTTTTAATAATATTTTTGTTGCGCTTTAAAGAAGTACACTTATTTTGATGTGTTGACGAACATACTAAAGCACATGTGAAGTCCTTTTAACTTTAATGTGTTATTAGATATTAGATTTAAAGTTTACATGTACAGTTTGAATAGAAATTAAATTAAATTATATTTCAGTTTACCACAAATGCTTGTCAGCACATTCAGCATTACACTTTAACCACATTTCTTTAAACAACAGAATACAAAGGTAGCCTAACTCAAGTCCTACTAGTGTGTGAAAATAGAATTCTAGTTCTAGTTCAGCTAATTGCATTTAATATGAATTTAAAATATAATACATTTTAATTTAACTGTAAACAAATAACATCCAATTAAGTGTCATAAAACATCACATCCAGTTGACACTTAAAGGGTTAGTTCACCCAAAAATCAAAATTCTGTCATTAATTACTCACCCTCGTGTTGTTCGAAACCTGAAAGACCTTCGTTCGTCTTCGGAACACAATTTAAGATATTTTTGGTGAAATATGAGGGCTCTCTGACCCTCCCATAGACAGCAAGGTCACTACCACGTTGACTTCTTCGGAACACAATTTAAGATATTTTTGATGAAATATGAGGGCTCTCTGACCCTCCCATAGACAGCAAGGTAACTACCACGTTCAAGGTCCAGAAAAGTACCAAGATGATCGACAAAGTAGTCACATCAGTGTGACATCAGTGGTTCAACTGTAAAGTTACGAAGCTACGAGAATACTTTTTTGCGTATTCTTTTTTTAATTTGTGGGTGAACTAACCCTTTAAGTATATTCTTTTAAATTGTAAAATCCCTTATAAATGCACTTCTTTTCCACATGGAATCTCTCTAAAAGACAGATTTGAACAGATTTCATAGTACTTTATTCAGCCTTCAGACAAACATCTGCCTTCCACTGTTCATCTCTTCATTTCTTCCTCTCTGTTAAGAAAGAAGAGAGTAAGTTTGTGCATTATCTGACACACCAAAGCAATCCAGATACCTCTGATATGGCAGCTGAATTGTTCAGTTGTCTGCCCACTCACAATGGTGCACTTAAACTGTCGTGTCTCCTCTTCTTCCAGCTGATGATTCTCTTGATGTTCTGGCGTCCTGGTGTCTCTATGAGCCTGTGATAGGTCTGCATCATGCTGAGCGCACGAGCGCTGCCCGCACACACCCGAGCCTTCTGCAGCCTGACCACCGACGCCAGATTACACGCAATCTCATACGCACGTCCAAAATGTTCATGAGCTCCATCATACCGCTTCTATGTACAGAAATAAACATGCAGATACACAGGAATACTAAAACTCTATAAACACTCCTAAAGTTCACAAGGATCTCATGCAACACATGCTAATGATGCCTTAAAAGGCTCTCTATATAGGCAGCTCACTAGGGTTTGGGACACAACTTCTTAACCCACATGTAGATTTAAATCTAAGCTCTCTGTCTCTTACTCTCAAGCTGAGGATGTTTCCAAGGCACATGCAGGCTTTCTCGAGGTTTCTGTCCTGTTTGCTGCTTAGAGAAATCTCTGCAAACTTCTCCAAATATTCAGTTGCCTCTGTTAGTTTGCCTTCACTGTAACACACAAACACACAGAAGCTTTAGAAAGAAATGGTTACTGATAAGTCATAGTTGATCAGTTATCAGGGTCCAAGTACCATAATCACATTTTAATTTACCAAAAACCACTGACTATTCAGTACTAGGAGTCATTCTATTAAAACCAACTAATTTACATTCACCATGTAGACACATGTTGCTGTACTGCCACCTCATGGCTAAAGTCCATACCTTACATATAGCAGTCAAAAGTATAGACACTCTCATTGTAAATTTTAAAATAATAGTCTTATGAAATATTAAGCCACATTTTAAAAATAATGTTATTAAATGAAAGTATGAGAATCATGGCGTGACCAAAAATGCAAACAAAAACTTATATTTGAGCTTCTTTGTCTTTATTCCTGCTCTGCTTATTCTGGACATTAAAGAAATGTTTTATATTTTGTCATGTAAGTCTTCACTGGAGGAAGTAATATTATGGACAGAGCACATAGTTTAGCTATAAGCAAAGGTTTGAAGTTAAACCGTCTTAATGATATATTTGTTTCTTACAAACATGCAACTTTTCACTTCACAAGATGTTACAGTTGAGGTCAAAAGTTTACATCCCCTTTCAGAATCTGCAAAATCTTAATTATTTTACCAACATAAGAGGGATCATACAAAATGCATGTTACTGTTTATTTAGTACTGACCTGAACAAGATATTTCACATAAAAGATGTTTACATATAGTCCACAACAGAAAATAATAGCTGAATTTATAAAAATGACCCCGTTCAAAAGTTACAACTGAGGGACTCATATGCAACTATTACAGAAGGTGCAAACGCTCACTGATGCTCCAGAAGAAAAAAAACATGCATTAAGAGTGAAAAGTGGGGGTGAAAACTTTTGAACAGAATGGAGATTCTTATTTTCCCTAAATATAATATTTTTTCATTAAGTACTGCCCTTCAGAGGCTACAGAATATAGTTACATGTTTCCCAGAAGACAAAATAAGTTTAATTTACCCTGATCTTCAAATTCAAAAAGTTTTCCCCCCCCCCCCGGCTCTTATGCATGTTTTTTTCTTCTGGAGCATCAGTGAGCGTTTGAACCTTCTGTAATAGTTGCATATGAGTCCCTCAGTTGTCCTCAGTGTGAAATGATGGATCTCAAAATCATACAATCATTGTTGGAAAGGGTTCAAATACACAAAAATGTATTTGCAAAACCAAAGAATTTGTGGGACCTGAAGGATTTTTCTGAAGAACAGCAGGAAGTTTAACTGTTCAGGACAAACAAGGGACTCTTGAACAACTATCACTAAACGGAAAAAAAAAAAAAAACACACAGCTGTGGATCATTCAAGTAACAACACAGTATTAAGAATCAATAAACTTTTGAACGGGGTCATTTTTATAAATTCAGTGATTATTTTCTCTTGTGGACTATATGTAAACACCTTTTATTTGAAATATCTTATTCAGGTCAGTACTAAATAAACAATAACATGCATTTTGTATGATCCCTCTTATTTTGTTAAAATAATTAACATTTTGCAGATTCTGAAAGGGGGAT
>NW_015627902.1:413032-419514 GCF_001515625.1 Sinocyclocheilus rhinocerous | reverse complement strand
GTGTGTGTGGATTACTTGTGGATTATTGTGATGTTTTTATAAGCTGTTTGGACTCTCATTCTGACGGCACCCATTCACTGCAGAGCATCCATTGCTGAGACACTGATGCTATGCTACATTTCTCCAAATCTGATGAAGAAACAAACTGATCTACAGCTTGGTTGGCCTGAGGGTGAGGACATTTTCAGCAAATCTTCATTTTTGGGTGAACTAAGCCAGCTTGAGTACGGGTGCATACTGGGAGGCTTTTGAAAAAGTATTGAAGGAGTTCACTCATTTTAAGATCACAAGAAACATAAATTCAATCAAGTATGTCCAATATTTATACTAGTAGTACATACCAAATTCAAGGATCAGCCATATTGATCTAAAAATCTGCATGTTTTTGATAATTATTTACTGGGGCTCCAGAAAATTTTCATGCCCTGTTTGATTCCAAGTAGGCAAAAATTCAGGGAGGAGTCATTGCACAATAAAATATATTTTTCTTTTTAAATTTAATATAATGGAAATTAATTTGGAGATATCTAGAGCATGAGTAGTGATTCTAAATATGACACTTGTTTATTCCACATATCTAATTTTCTGCTCTATAGCACCATCAACAGTCCAATGCATGTGATTTTTTTATCCTATGAGTAGTGTTCAACATTTTGACACTTGTTTTTAAAAAAAAAAAATTTTTTAATCCAAAGCAGCTTATATTCCGTTCAATTTATACATCAATTAATGGCAAAATTCCCAGGAAACTGAACTTTGATATGTCTAGAACCATGTTTACTGGTCATTTTTTTGTAACTTTTCATTGCAAAACATTGGGCTTTTCTGTCTCTACGAACAGTCATTATTTTAGAAATGAAGCTTTACATCTCAGCTTTAAATGTGTGATGTGTGTGTGTGTGTGTGTGCATCTACTGTACCTCTCCAGAGATTTGGCAATGGCTTCATATGCTCTTCCCAGGCTGTCTGCATTTTCAAGTATTGTGGAGATCTCCATACATACGCTGAAAAACTGGCACAAGCAACAAAAACCTCAAAGAACAAATAATTACAGAATGAACGAGCAGAGTTTGGGAGCGCTCTGAACAGACCTGTTTAGCAGTCTTCTGGTCTCCAGTGCTCTGATACGCCAGGCCCAGTCTATAGGCTGCTTCTCCTTCTGACCCTCGATCTTCCGCTAGACGACAGATCAAAAACCAACAACAGGAAGAGTCATTAAACTGTAAAAACTGTGCTTTAGGGGTTGTGTGGTTTTACTGCTGGAAATCTGACGTGGAAGTTCCTTCTGCTGCCCTAATGTTATTCATGGAATGCACAACTGGCCAAGCGTTTGAAAATCTGATCATAAACGGGTTGTATTGCCAGTATAAATGTATAAGATGTCAATCTTATTGTCATTATATGACAATAAGATAATTAGTAATACTTTATAATAAGCATGCATTAACAAAGCACTTAGAAATCATTTGCTAACTATTAGTTATTAGTAATTAATAGTTTATAAATTGTAGTTAATCAGTAGTGTGTTTAGGCACCACGCAACCCACACAATTATGTGAAGGCGATTTCTATCCCCTAAACCTACCCCTAATCACATGATCTAATGAGTATTTGTATTTCATGTTGACAGCATTGTTATAATATGTTGTGTTATGTTATGGTATCGATTTACTTTTAAGTGTTTTGGGGATAGGCTTAATGTATTTGTAAACATTTTAATGAACTCTTAATACGAATGCAATTAATGTGCAATAATAGTTGTTTTAAAGCACTTACTTAATGACATTTTCCAATTTTCCATGACCTAATCTAAAGTGAGAACTATTTACAGATTGTCAACAAAGCATTATCTAACTCTTTACATAAGAACTAATTAAACAACAACACTTAATTACTGACAAAGAATGAAGTTTGTATAGAGTCTATTAATAGATTAATTACAGTTTATAAACTATTAATTAACTATAAACTAATAGTTTGCAAGCACTTTATTACTATGTACTTTTTAAAAAATATATACCTGAATTATATTGAATAGGAAAAGTCTAATTTCTCCTCCACCTTGCCTACTCTTGACTAAACTTTACTTCATTCAAATTCAAAGGTATATTTTACTAAGCTTTGTCATGTAGCTGGGCACGCTGCATGTATCTCTGCTTATGTCACGTCAAATCACTGTCAGTGTGAACAGAGTGTGCATACACTCTTTAGCCATCTGGTAGGCCTTGTTGAACATCTTAATGGCATGTGTGTAGTCTTGTTCCTGAAGCAATCTCTGTCCCAGCAGCGTGAACAGCTTCTGGAGCTCCTCACATGAGCGTGAGTGATGCATGCGGCCGCTGGGGTCCTGCCATGTACGGCCCATGGTCAGGTGATAAAACACCTCATAATGCTCTTGTGCTCGCTCCAGCTGACCTGCAACACACACGCACAGCATCTCTACATTCAACCATTCATTTTTTTTTGGGTTTGGGTGAATTTTACAAAATAGGGTCATATTTTTCTCCCCACAATTTAAAAGAAACACTGATTTGAATTTAAATTGATTTGAATTGAGAATGTCTTTTAAATTCCAATTCAATTTAGTCGAATTGATCTAAATTTGAATTGAGGTAGAATCTGAATGTAAAGAGGCAGATTGAATGGCTGTCGTATACTGTATTGAAGGACTGTGTATGTATGTTACCCTTCTCTAAATAAACTTGGCCCATGTGTAGGTTGGCCTCAGCCTCTCTTTTGCCAGAGTCCATCTTGAATTTGCGAGCTGAATGGAGGGCCAGCTGAATGAAATGATGCTTTAACCATTTGTCCTCCGGCTCGGTGAAAAACCTGGCCAAGAACATGTGGTTGTCATACGCCTCTCCATACTGTCCTACAGCAGGAAACAAAGAGATGCAGAGCATTGATATAATATCAATCTCAAGGTTTAGGGGAACAGAGCTAATGTACATGTACTGATGAACTGTAATTTATTTAGATAAGCATGTACATGATGAGGATCCAGTATATTACTTTAGCAACAATAGTAACAACTATTACATACTGTTTAATTGTTGTAACAACTGTTTTAAAGTTGGAAAGTCGGTTAAGGGAATAAGAAAACAAGTAGTTAGAATAGAAAAAGAATAGAGAAGGGTACATTTTTTTAATAAATAAAAAGAAAAATAGTAGATTGAATAGAAATAGAACAGAGAGTGCTAAAAAAACAGGTGGATAAAGTACATCTGATATGATTGAATACCCCCTTTAAGTCATTAACCCTAAATCAAATGTTTTTTTTGTTTTTTATTATGCATCTTAACAGTTTAATACACATTCATTTGTAATTAATACAGACACTAAAAAAATCAAATCACAGAATCAGACTCATAAATAAGCTACAGCTATGTATTATTACTTTTAAAATATAGAAGCGATGGACGTCTGTATAAGTTCAGAATAAATGTACTTAAATATAGGCTATGGTGACAAAGATTTTGTTTTTATCTTTATTACAAATTACATAACATTAACAACAGCCCATCGTCCCAATCTACACTGTAAGGAATCAAATAACAGAAAATGCACTGGCAACTCATTATCAGGACATTATCTAATTTTATGAACATTTGCATTAACCCTAAAGCTGATGATACACGGGGGAACTTTTTTGAGCAACATTACTTGGGCACTTTCCCATTGAGAATGGGTAACACATTTCTATCTGGATACTTTAAATCGGTCGTGGGCCCTGTGTCTCTCACCTGGTTGCCCATTGACGGCAACATTGCACAAAGTTGCCCTGTGTATAATCCGCCTAGAACAATGCAATGAACAGTGTTGGGGGTAATGCATTACAAGTAACGCGAGTTACGTAATCAGATTACTTTTTTAAAGTAACTAGTAAAGTAATGCATTACTTTTTCATTTAGAAGGAAATATCTGAGTTACTTTTTCAAATAAGTAACTCCAGTTACTTTGTTTTCATATCTTGACTGACAGCTCTGGTGTTGCCATGTTGAGAGAAATCGGGAGTAAGTGCAGAGCGTTGTGTGTGAACATGATCTTACTGTAGTTCTAGTCTAAATATGAACATGTGTTTCTCACCTGCACAAAAACACATTCAGTATTCCTCAAAATGAATAAAAACAGTCAAATGCAAACTCAGAATATTATACAAACCTGCAATAATTAAATACTGTATGTTAAATAAGACAAATATCATTTATGTATTTACATTTTACCAGTTTTTACCATACTTTCAAAACAAAAATTAAAATAGGAAAAATATGCAATATGAAAATAATTGAAGACAAAATGTGTTTTACTGAGAAAAAACAAGATTTGGTTTTTAAAAAGCCTTTTTCCAAAAGGTACATCTGGAAAAAGGGGGGTCGTCTTATATTCGGGCCAATACGGTAGTTACTTTTTTTAGGGAGTAAGGCAATATTGTAATGCATTACTTTTAAAAGTAACTTTTCCAAACACTGGCAATGAAGTGTAAATTTCAAAATACAGATACAACAACTGTAAAAATACATAAAATAAGCATGGGGAATCCCTTCAAATGAATACAGTACATCGTGCCCCAATTATACGATTTGTTTAGAGTGTAAATATGAATTTCTGTGGCGTTACCGTGTCTCTCGGCGGTCTCTGCGGAGGTGAGGCGCTGCTGGAGTGTGTGCAGCTCGTGCGGATCCGCTGCGTCCCAGCGCTGCAGCAGCGAGAACATCTGCGCAAACGAGCGAGGAAAGCCCTCGCGCAGCAGAGCCACGCACACACTCTGACGCAGAGGCTCCGTGAACCTCCAGAGACACGGCACAAGATGGTTAGCATAACAGTCATCTCACAAACTAAAACATCGATGTGTTTAGAACCACTAACGTTATAAATCTTACTCGGTGGGGATCTGCGTTTTCTCTGCAGCTGGATGGACGGGATTCTCCTTCATCCATTCCGGGCTGGACCTAAACTTAATCAAAAACAGTCTGGAAATTGTTGGAAGGCAAAATGTTTCCGTTTTAGCGTTGATAAGCAGAGCTTACTTAGACGTCGGTGTTGTCCTGTGTTTATGTGGATTGTAGATGTCTGGGAGGAGAGGAGTCCTCGATCCACTCACCAATGCTGAAGACATGCTGCTGATTAGCAAACATTTGTAAAAAGGTAAAATAAGTTACATTTGAGTTAACAACAACAAATGTGTGACAACGACTTATTTTAAACAGACACGAGGAAGTTTATTAAGTGCCCACAAACGAGTAGCTGCGAATTAAGTTACCTGTTTTGTCAGATTTGTGGCTCTTCTGTATCTTGCTAACGTTGACAGAATGGAGTTCCGTTGCCACAGCGACCAAACCGCTCACTTCCGCTCAACTCTCTCGATCTTCAGTCTATCAGTCTGTTATATTGTACTATTATTTTAATGTATAGATCGCCACAAAGAGCAATTTTAGCGGAGTCTGAAATAGAACTGAGAGTGACTAGAACAACCGTTTGCCCCCCCCCTTTAGGTAAACCACAATTTATTTTAAAATTCCTTGATATTTCCTGGTTTTGATGACCCCGAGAATCCTGTATATAATGAAATATTTCTTCTTATTATTAAAGTTATGAAATATTAGGAAAATTAAATATGATTAAATATCTAGAAAAGCGCAATATACATTATTACAAACGATGGAATGATTTATGAACGTCGTGAAATGTAAGAAATTGATTAATTTACAATCATATTACCGGGCTCAACTTTTTTTGTACCCATAATTCATGTAATTTCTGTTACAGATATTCCCTTATCATCAGCCATATTAATGTTGCTGGACCTTCCTCTGGTGACCACACGGGGTCGCTGTATACTGCGTTATGCGTGTGATTTATTCAGCTGATGCTTTTAATTTCGTTTTTCTTTTTAGTGCTCTTTAGTTGTGGCCATGTTCATCGTCCATTGACTCATTAATTAATGTGTGGCCACCTTTGTCTCAGAATGCTTAGATCACTGGCACAAGTGAAATTTCGGTTTGTTCTTACTTTAAAACACATCGAGATCAATCTATGCCTAGATATGTTGCCTCGTCAGCGGCGGGTGGAGGCGCTGTGTCACCGGATGTAGTTTGTGGCGCGCACGGGACTGAAATTTACTTCATAAACTGGGGCAAGTTCAAGCTCAAACCGGTGTGCACCGTTTTGCTACGGTTTCCGGTTTGAACGACATGTTTCCTGGAAACGGTGTGCAACGGTGTGCAACAGGGTTTGAGATGCGTTTTCTCTTGTTTGGTGGGTGTGTCAAACATGCCAGCCCAATCAGCAGCAACATGTATGTAAAGAGACAGCTCGCACAATGTAATTAGCATCCAAATAAATTCACAAGAGCAAGTATATTGTTTGCACATGTTTATTTACATTAAAGGCAAAATAACTGAAATAATAAGAGCACAAGTATAGATCTGGAACTTCTTCAAGTCTGTCTAAATATCATTTAGTAATTGCAATGTCTTCTGGTC
>NW_015627902.1:388217-412875 GCF_001515625.1 Sinocyclocheilus rhinocerous | reverse complement strand
TCCAGAACATGATGCATGATGGGATACACTAAGCCTCGAATAGCGCTCCGGAGCGGATTAGAAAGATAGTGTGGATTTAGTGTGCGTTAAGGGCACTGCGCTGTGGCGTGTTTAAAAGTACAGAAACACACACATATGAATTATATATATCAGGCAACCATATGATACAATGATTAGCCTAGATATTAGTTTTTGTAATGGCGATGACAGGCTAATTTAATTGGCATTATTGTTACTTTTTAGTCAACAAAGCTAGGATTCTTGCCTCTTTTGGTGCAATATTAGCACCAAGGGCTGGATATATAGCCTATATATATATATATATTTATTTTTTTATTTAATTTTTTTTTCCTCACAAAAAAGCGGTTCTCACAAAAAAAAGTATTAATGAAAACGAGATCAACTGTCAGGTGAAAAGTCTGAAAAAAAGAGCTTATGCAATTACTCCACTGTGATGTTTGCATCTAAAATTCATCATGATTATCTTTGTTGTGGAGTTTTAAATTAGTTGTGTTTACTGTTGCACTGGACACAATCAAAGCATTAAACGATAGAGCTGCTTTTTATATATGTTCCTGATAGCCTTTATTCTGTGGATTTTAAGTGCTCTAATTAAATGTGGAGACTTAATTACTCCATGCCATTAAATAAAAGCAAACCTTTGTCACAGAGTTATGCACACAAACTGTAGACCTTCACTGGTTATTATTATTGAGAACTGGTAGCATAAAAATTACCACCCCAAATTAAAATAATATTTAATCCCTATTTAAACTGTCAAAGTCAGTTTCTATTAGTGGCCTAATTTTTATGGGATGGTGGTTCAAGCTGAACTTTCACCTTTAAGTCAATTAGTGGATTTAAGACTAACATATTGATACTAACACCCAAAAAACGTTCATTTTGATTTCATGGGGACTTTAAACTTAGCTGCCTCTTTATCCTTGTGACCCTGGGAAGAAATCAGCAACTTGAAAGCATCACGTCCCCTTTTTGTCGTTCAGGTTTAATTCCATTGTCTTTACCAGATCAGCACTGGTTGAATGAGTGGTAACTTGGTTTCAGACTCATTGCTCTGCATCCACAAGCTGTGAACCATGACAAACTCAAAGAGACTCCCAAGACTATAACAGACTGTGTCATTTATGCCGTTTGGTGTGTGTGTTCGAGTGTGAGGGTGGGTTGAAGGCCAAGGCATGAAAGAGGGCCACGATTTCACCCCTTTAGTCACCTGTGGAGAAGCCCCAGGGTGAGAAAATAAAGACTAGCTGTGGATTGGCTGTGCAGTGGTAAACCCACTATGTGACCACTTTTAGTAGCTCCACCCATCATGCCACCCTAGAAGGTTTTTCAGTGCATGAGCTCTGCAGCCATTCAGTGCTCTGACGGCTGAATAATGTGGTGAAAAAGAGGATTATCGTTGCTGAATGCGCACCGTTTTGGTTGTAAAATGTTCGTAAAGACATGCTTGCAGAGATGAGCATCCCTGAATACATTCAGTGCATTCAAAAGGTCTCCATGTTAAGGCAAAGGTTAAATACTGTAAAAAAAAAATAAAAATTATAATTTTAGTCTTTCTACTTAAAAATTCCACATTTAATTCAATGTGTTACTTCTCATTTAATTTGACTGAAACCAAATTTTGTTCAGTGAGCAAGCAAGCCAAGAGCAAGCTAGCCAAGTTCATGTTTATGAAAATTTTTTATATTTCATTGCATTCTATAACAAAAAAAAAATACAATAAAATAACAAAATAAACAAACAAATAAATAAGTAATAATAATAATTTTACATTTATAATAAACATGGAGTGCAACATTTTCTCTCAGTAAATTTCGCAAACAATTACAAAGAAACTGCAACGTAACAATGAAGTAGACATGAAATATTAAAGTAGAAAGACAAAAATAGTATTTATTTACAACTTTGAAAAATCTATTTTTTTCCCCTTATCAGCAGGAAATTATATAACTATACTGCAATCCCATGATAGTTCGTAATTATCCAATAATATTAGATCTATCTCAGAAAACAAAATTATGAATAAGTTGGTAAATCCCCAAAAAACGTGATCAACAGATGTAATGTATAGTGAGAGTGACAGACCTGGGCCATCGAGCCATACTTATTTTTCAGCCCTGCATTCTCATTCACATTCACATTATTTATTATGTCTGATCTCCCACTAAATCTTAGAGCTTCATTGCTCACGTATAACAACATGTACAAAGGCATATATATTAGTCAAAAGTTTCAGGCTGACCTCGTCTTTGTTTCAGAGCCCAGGTGGCATTTCATGAGTGATTCTGGGTGCCCCTTTTGTTCAGGGGTTCCAGTGTGTGCCAAGAAGACCGGGTACATTTCCATAGGCAGCTGACCCATGAGCATGGGGCCCAATACAAAGCAGGATTTATGAGGCCGTGGAGAGGAGAGGGGACAGAGCAAACCTCGGACCAACAGTTCACTTACAGATCATTCAAACCAAATAAAATGAGACTCAGTCAAGTTTTATTTATAAATTGTATTATTGGAAAAAAGCTGAATTATTCATAAAAAAACTGATACAAAATGAAAATGCATTATTAAAAACTGAATATTGAGTGATGCTTAAATAAAGCAACTTTTTGTAAATTGCATTCTCAATTCTGTTTGAATGCATCCCTACAAAATATTAACTTTTTGAAAAAATTCAACATAAATTTCATGGTGTTTACTTAAAATATATATAAAATTTATAAAATTTAAAGTGCATGGTGATTGTAGTTATATAAATTGCTTATTGCTATTTGATGTAACTGACCCGTAGTAGTATGCACTGGTAACTTGAACTCTTTAAACTCGCTTGAAGCATTAAATCTAATTTTGTGCAACAGGAAAGCACATTTGAACTAGTTACATGTTCCAGTACATCCTTAAATAAACAAGAAATAGAGAATTAAGAGTTTAACTTCAATGCCACTTTTATTTTCAGGACATTAAAGGGATAGTTCACTCAAAAATGAAAATTTGATGTTTATCTGCTTACCCCCAGGGCATCCAAGATGTAGGTGACTGTGTTTCTTCAGTAGAACACATATGATGATTTTTAAGTCCAGCCGTTGCAGTCTATCAGTCGTATAATGCATGGCAATGGTAACAAAATCTATGAGAGTAAATAAAACATGCACAGACAAATCCAAATTAAACCCTGCCGCTTGTGACGACACATTGATTTCCTAAGACACGAAACGATCGGTTTGTGCGAGAAACCGAACAGTATTTATATAATTTTTTGCCTCTAATACACCACTATGTCCAACTGTCTTTGGGCGCGCGCAGGCATCTGGTGCGTGAGGTGTGTACGCGCTCTGGTGTAGTTTACGTTAATGGGTGTGTTGATATCCAGCCGAAGAGCAATCAACCATAACTTCAGGCGAGCAGGCTCAGAAGTTGGGAATATGTGGAAAGTCACCACTCCCGAATGAGTTCGCGCGAGAGAACGTAATCTTTTAGTTTTAAGTCGGTTTGAACAATCCGGATAAGCGCAAGTAAGTACCATTTTGATTAGCCGTCGTACCTATAATGACCGTGCACTGTGTAAACAATGAGTGACGTATACGCGCGAGAGAACACTTCCGGCGCTTGCGTAAACTACACCAGAGCGCGTACACACCTCACGCACCGGATGCCGTGCGCGCGCCCAAAGACAGTTGGACATAGTGGTGTATTAGAGGTAAAAAATGATATAAATACTGTTCGGTTTCTGGCACAAACCGATGGTTTCGTGTCTTAGGACATCAATGTGTCGTCACGAGCCGCAGGGTTTAATTTGGATTTGTCTGTGCATGTTTTTTTTACTCTCATAGATTTTGTTACCATTGCCATGCATTATACGACTGATAGACTGCAACGGCTGGACTTAAAAATCATCATATGTGTTCTACTGAAGAAACAAAGTCACCTACATCTTGGATGCCCTGGGGGTAAGCAGATAAACATCAAATTTTCATTTTTGGATGAACTATCCCTTTAAACACTGGAGGTGCTGTACCTTTGTGGACGTTTTAGGCCATTAGGGGGAGACGTTAGCCTGTTAGATGTCAGATGCTAGTCAGTTTATGCTTTTATCCCTAACTTTTTACAGTTCTTTGTACAGTAAATGCATACATTTTAAACCACTTTACACTGTAAGGGAGGGTATATATTAACTTGTTGTACAGTGATATTTTATGTTAGTTTTGAAATTGTAGTTTACGGTGGATCCCACAGAAAGTTTACAGCTCATTAAAGAGGTCTAAATTTGATTACATGTGAGAAATACAGCTGGTCATGTTCTTATATCAACACAGAAAAGAGCTTGTTCTTTCTTTCCAGCTATTGCTGTGGCTTCACACCCGGCTGAGCTGGATTCATTACAGCTGTACCATTTTAACTAGCATAGCACAAATGCTGGCATCATCCTTTTCCACACGTGTGTTAGATTTTACTACAAAGTGCCCAATTTGTATATATGCTTTTAACCTCCGTTTTATTTGAGTCAGCATGACATAACAACGTTTTTGAGTTTACAGTTGACTCTTAAAACAAGCTAAATGGACTTTCCGGTTAATTAGATTGGTTATTTGTTTCTCTTTGACATAAAGGACATTTTCTCTGTTCTGGACCGTGACAAAAGAATAATATGATCTTGTGTTTCTCAATCCTGCTCCTCTGACCCTTCCCAGTACAGCCCTAGGGCCTAGGGCTTCTAGTAACAGATCAGATAATGTTGCATAATCTGTATTCATTCAGTGACCCCATAAAGGTATCTGGCCATTTATTCCACATGTGTATGAAAATCAGTTGTGAATGTCTTTGCATTAGATATAAAATATCAAAGTATGTGGCATTTGGCTTAAAGGGATAGTTCACCCAAAAAGGAAAATTCTGTCATAATTTACTCACCCTCATGTTGTTTCAAACCTGTGTGAGTTTCTTTTTCAAAACTCCTGAAGTGTTTCCAATTTTGTGTGCCATATGCATCAGATGTTCAGCCAGTGGTCCGTGGGCGTGACGTCTGAGGCTGACTGCAAAAAATGTGTTAATTAATTTTTGGTGTTGCATGGTAGCTGTAGAATCTTCTGCAGAAAAAAAGTTTAAAAAAGTCATATTTCATACAATATATATATTTGTAGAGTAAATAAAAATGACCATTCTTTTGTGGCAGGGGGAGTAAATACCTGGGAAAAAAATTGTTGTGGGGTCCACAAGTGTACAAAAAGCTTACCTATAATTGATTATTCATATTACTCTCATAGGACAAAGTATTTTATAAGAAACCACCTTAAAATGCAGATATATGGATATGCTTTGTCTTTTTGTTTTGTTTTAGTTTGTTGAGCAAACAACTGTCTCGCTTAAAGACAGTAAAGCATGTATTAACAAGACTTTAAATGCAGTCCAGTGACCTGGTTAGAACAGTAAAATAAAAGCAGTGCACTGGCCGTTTAGAAAAAAAGCAAGACTTTTGCCAGAGTTGCACAGATAACTCATTGAGCAAATTATGAGTGTTTCTCAGGGGTGTGATCTGCGTAAGACTGGTGATTGGACTGTCTGTTGTGACTGACAGCTTCAAGTAGACGGGGGTTTGCTTGCACAATGGGTTTTGGCCTGAAACAATAAACACATGTAATGAAGATTGAGCAACTGCGCAGTAGGCTGTGTTCTCATGAAACTGTCCATCGTACAGTTTTTAGTTCCTCTGAGATGCCCCCTGCACCCTCTGCAGAGTTGAGTCATCATCTTCGGTCAGTCCAAGACTCTGTCATCACTATGATGTTTTGAAGACTATAAAGATAACAGGCTGATCTCTGGATGATTGCATACAGCAGGGTAATTAAAGGTTTGTTCTTGTGATGTACTGAGGAGCTTGACGTTATGTTGCACGGGTCACATGTGAACTTTAAAAAGCTGCCTGTTATCGGAGTCTCATATTGTACACTTTCAGATAATATCTGTTTGAACCCAGAGAATGGCAGTTTTGTCAGATGTGAGAAAAAAATCGGTTTGCTTTTATTTGCCAGTGAGTGGCCCATATATCTTATTATTTTCTGGGATTTAGTCCATAGTGAGAATTAGACAGTATTTTGCTGTGGGTTTCTGGGCTGATTTAGGCCTGTTGTGGATAGCTGACTCACAAAGCTTTTCATATTCCTCCTATTCTGTGGAGTGGTCAGTTCAAAGCAGTCACAGAAATTAGCTTATTTAACAAAATCTGCCCCCTATGTTGATTAACAGCAGCATTTTATCTTTATACGGGAAGTTTTTCAAACCTTATTAAATGCATACATCTTCTTTAATGTAAAATTCTTAAATTTAATCCATCATTTCCATGAGAATAACACATTATTGGGTTGTTACCAATCAAATAAAATCAGTATCAACAAAATCCATATTTGCACTGTAGAAGCTGCATCTGAAGTGGCATTTAGATGTATTTACACAGACTGTTCGATGCAGCTCAGAGTGCAGTTACAATTGCATAAATAAGCATGATTTTAAATATTAAAAACAAAAGGACACTTTTAATATGAAACTGAAACAGCCAAAGTTCAACAAATTTGAACTTTGGCTGAAAGAATGGCGGATTCTTTCAGAAATGAAACAAGTGAATGGGTCATTGTCATTGAATTATTCACTCAATCTATTTGTTCAAAAACGTAGGTTCTTTCAATAACAAAACTCTGCTGTTGCTCAGAGACATTGATTCTGCTGTGGTTCTTTTTGTTGGCAAAATAGAGCAAAAACAGACAAATTTGTGTCTAAAATGTAACCAACTTAATATTAACATCTTGTTCATTGAACTGTTTTCACATTTGCAATAGTGCTGATATTTAGGAAAATGGGATATTGCCTAACTATATCATATGATACAACTATAAAAGACAAAAATGGGCATTTATTACCTCCATGTCTTGATTTTTGGGGACATTTTAACTGCATTATAATAGGTTACATTACGCAGTAAAAGCATGCACTCTAAATGCATATCTGCATTTGTTATTCACACAGCTGTATTGTCCAAAGCGGTTTAAGTCAAGTGGTTTACAAAATCAATGCTTATTACCCCTGGTTTACATGTCTTCATTTACATGCTGAAGTATACCTCAGTGCACTACAAATCAATGACATCAGCGATATACCGCTCCCCCCACCTTCATCAACAGAGCCGATAAGAATGACTGCGTGTGATTGATTAGTCCCTGCAGTGCATGTCCGCACCTATCCGCTCTCCGCACGGAGCTCACACGAAGATGGGGTCAGCTTGTTCTTCTTGGAAGCAGATGTGATGTTCTGTCCTGGGGAGGAGACAGCACGAGCTCGGGCAGTGCTCCAGGAAGACCTCGCAATTTTCCTGTCCCGTGTCGCTGCAACCCATCCTTGGCCTGAAAGTGTCAAGTTTGTTTTCAACTTTACACTTTAAAGGCAGCACAAAAGTTGCATCTGAAGCAGTGTATATATCACAGAATGGAGCGCTGCACACTTGACAGATGCCACGTCGATTTGTTCAGCTTTGAAAAAACTGCTTTTGAAAGTGAAAACACATCCTGGTACTTCAAGCTTGAATGCACAGCTGCTAGAGATATTTATTATTACTAAATTTAACCTAAATCTTATGTTGAGCAGCGAGCTCATTGGCTACCGATACAGAAGAGAACCAATCAGCTGTGCCATGTGATAATGATGTCATTAGGTCAGATTGAGTTAGACCTATCGGACTGCGCCATCTAGAGTTTCATGCCAGAACTCTGTATATAATTTACATATTTTTGGAGGTATCAAAGGTACTTAAAAAAAAAAAAAGCAAATACAAATTATTGGAGTACATTCTACATCTACATTGTAACATTTTGTACCTCATCATTTCATGTTCATTTCAATGTGTTAATTGCCATTTTAATTGTGAACTTTATTAAAAATTGAGTGAAATTTGTTTCTACATTTTTTAAATAAGTGCATTTGAGAATTTTATCTTTTTGTTTTGGAAAGGTAATGAAGATGTGCTGGTGATACGTCAAGCTTGAACGTCTCAGATATATCAGGTAGGAATTTTTTTAATTTTTTTTATAATGAATTGCTAATCACAACTGTTATTTTTAGCTTCTGCAAAGTACACTGAAAAAATGGTTTGGGATTTACTTTGAAGTTTGAAACAATTTTCATGTATTAATAAATGTCAAGTAAATTTCACAAATAATTACAAAGAAATGGAAAGTAAGACATTGAATTAAACATGAAATTTTGAAGCAGAAAAAATAAAATAGCATTTTCTTTTAAATGTACTCCAATATTTTTTGGGTTTATTTACATTTATTACAGTGTTTTGCCTAAATTGCAGCTAGATTACTAGATGATTCTGGACATTTAAATGAATGAAGTACATTCTGGGATGATTTTTAAATCATTTTGAAGGCTTTCCCTTTACTATCCGCTCCACATGACAAACAAATAATAATAATAATAATGTTTATTATTATTTACAAAACTAAATGTATTATAGTTTTGTCTACATATCTAATTTCGGGCATTTACAGTAAGCTTTCAGATTTTGAGATCTTAAGAAACATTTCAGTCAAGTGTGTCCAAGCTTTGTATTGTTGGTGTACCTCTTAAAGAAATCGATGAACAGCTAATATTCAAGACACAAAACCAGACATGGAATCATTGTCAGGCCAAAAGCAAAGCTTAAGGCAGCCTCGAGATGCTTCACAGAAGTCATTCTTTTGTATGGATTTTATGCCTCCCTACTCTGAATTTGGCAGCTGCTGCAAAACCCGACATTGAAAAGATGTTTCAAGATGCCAAGATCTCAGTAGCAGCTCTCAAGGGACTTTGCTCAACAAGTTGTGACCGCTAGAAATGCAGAGAGTGTTGCAGAGTCTGAAAGGAAGGCTGATATCGGTGAACAGGCTACCGAGATGGGCAAAGAAATGGTTATGGATGCTGAGAGAACTTCCTGCTTACCAGACTTGTGCACCATTCAGAATCAAATCGAAAATGGCTTTTAAACTCTGATTCCTATTCTGAATTGCAAAGCTGCAGTTCGAATGTGATTGCATGAGGAAGAATTAGAATTGAAAGTAAGAAAATACTGTAAAATTTTAACTAAAAATGCTAAATTTGTCAACCTTTAAAGTTTGCATGACAAATGTGGTTTGAAAGTTTTGAAAAAATGTTTAAACAGCCTTGAAATGTGAAAGTTTATAGGTAGGGTGACCATACGTGCCGTTTTTCCCCGGACTTGTCCTGGCCAGGATTTCTATATTGTCTAAGACATCCAGGTTTTTTCCCCTGTTGTTTACTTTGATGTCATGTGCCGATCGATCTGTGCAGCACTGCTTCAAATCAAAAGCAGGTATGAAAACAGGAAAACAAAATCTGGATGTTTTAGGCAATATGTGACCCTGGACCACAAAACCAGTCTTAAGTCGCTGGGGTATATTTGTAGCAATAGTCAAAAATACACTGTATGGGTCAAAATGATTGATTTTTCTTTTATGCCAAAAATCATTAGGATATTAAGAAAAGATCATGATCCATGAAGATATTTTGTACATTTCCTACTGTAAATATATTAAAACTTATTTTTTGAGTAGTAATATGCATTGTTAAGAACTTCATTTGGACAACTTTAAAGGCAATTTTCTCAATATTTAGATTTTTTTGCACCCTCAGATTCCAGATTTTCAAATAGTTGTTTCTCGGCCAAATATTGTCCTATCCTAACAAACCATACATCAATGGAAAGCTTATTTATTCAACTTTCATGATGTATAAATCTCAATTTCGAAAAATTGACCTTTATGACTGGTTTTGTGGTCCAGGGTCACATATAGAAATCCTGGCCAGGACGCGTCCGGAAAAAATGGCACGGATGGTCACCCTATTATAGGCCTCTCAGACAGATCAATATTTAAAATGCCTCCTATAAATTTTTTTTTAAATATCATATTTAATTACCTTTTGTGTACCCAAGTGGAGAAAAACAAAACACTTAATTTCCCACACATGGATTACATGTACTGAATTTCTTTTCCTGTCATTACGATTTAAATTCCAGTTCAACTACTATCAGATTCACACTCATGAATTGAAAGTTATCATCTCATTTAATTGTTTTCTCTTTTTGTTTGTTGATGGATGTAAACCAAGAGATAAGGTCAGTCATATCAAATGCAAAATTTGCCATTCGTTCAAATACAACGTTACATTTCGTAATGCTTGAGTTAAAAACCAAAGACTTAAAGGGATAGTTCACCTTCAGTTGGTCCCCACTGACTTGCATGGTGTTTCTTTTCTTTTCCCATACTATGGAAGTCAAAGGGGACCAGAGACTGAGGGTGAACTGGTCCCTTCAATTATGCATCATACACCTTGTTTAAAGTTTCAAAGTCAAAGTCACGTTCAAAGCGAACACTATATAATAGCTAACACACATTTTTAACCATACATTAGTTAAAGGGATAGTTCACCCAAAAATTCTGTCATAATTTACTCATCCTCATGTCGTTCCAAACCTGTATGAGTTGCTTTCTTATGTTGAACACAAAAGAAGATATTTTGAAGATTGCTGGTAATCAAACAG
The DNA here is from genome assembly GCF_001515625.1 of Sinocyclocheilus rhinocerous. NCBI lineage: Eukaryota > Metazoa > Chordata > Actinopteri > Cypriniformes > Cyprinidae > Sinocyclocheilus > Sinocyclocheilus rhinocerous. The sequence continues at coordinate 402,272 of NW_015627902.1, read as the reverse complement.
TTGGTGGTTGCCATTGACTTCCATAGTATTTTTTTTTCCTACTATGGAAGTCAATGGCAACGACATGAGGGTGAGTAAATGATGACAGAATTTTCATTTTTGGGTGAACTATCCCTTTAAGCTCTACGTGAAAGTTGCTTGTCAACTGAAAGAACTTGTGTGTTGTGATGCAAAAGACTGTTACATTTATTCATATGCAACACAGTATGCAGAGTCGTCTATAGTTTTCTGTTCGGCATCACTGATATACCTTGGGTTGAACAATGTAGCAGAATTTACCAGGTGACACATTTCTACCATCAGACGGTGTGTGCTGTCATCCCGCCCGGTCTAAGTTCAATGATGTATTAGAAGAAACTGTGGGACGTGCTGGTGTTTGTTGGCACTCACGTGTAGAATCAATACACATCAAGAAGTCACTATGTGAACCGTGACCCATTGGGTCGGTTTGCATGAAAAGACATTTCCCTCCTGGGGCTACACTAATGAATTGTTTAAGCAATGTGAACAAAGAAAATGAAAACAAAATTAAGCTCTATTTAGAGGAAAGATGCTGACATTAGGAAGGATCAAACAAAGCTTGGAAAGCATGCGGGCACTTTGGAAATCAGCTTGACACATCTAGCCAGTGCGGGAGACACTGAAGCCTTATAGTGGAGCTATCTGATTTCCCTAAGAGTCCTTCAGAAAGTTTAATGTTTATTGAAGGTAAAATTGATTTCAATTACAGCTCAAAAGTTCATACAATGGAAGTCACTGGTAACCAGATCAGCTTGGTTACCAACATTCTCCTTTTTCTTCTGGTTACCAACATTCTTTATTATTTTCTTTTATGTTCCATAAAAGAAAGTAAGTGATACAGGTTTGAATTAACATGAGGGTGAGTAAATGATGGCTGAACTATCACTTTTTTTTATTTTTATGAAATGATACTCTGAATAAAAACTAAAACTGCCAGTAGGTGGTGGTAAATGCCTTTATGAGTAAGTCATTGAGTCATTCATTCATTTGATTCGTTCGAACTGCTGATTCATTCAGGAATTAAGTAAATTGCTCTCTTTATGAATGGACCATTGAAACATTGGTTCACCCGATTCGTTCAAAACGTGGATTTATTCAGAAACGACTCACCACTGTATATATATATATGTAAATATCTACAGCGGATCTAAATATTTATAATTAATTATAACTAGTTATGATTAATTATTCATATTTCCCCATGAGCTGATTCGCTACAATATATATATATATATATAGTGCCAGGTGTGTTTCTTAGGTGCTATTCACTGAGAGTTACATTTTGGGTGATAGCAAAGCCCTTTTAAGTTAAGTCATTTCACTCGGCAGCCATCTTTGAAATGCCTCTCGGGCAGCTATTCCAGTCATGCAAGTGCAGCTCCTGTCTCTTTGAATGGGGAAACATCAAATTCTCCAAAGCTGTTCACTAAGCTTATGGTTAAATTCCATATTTGAAATCACCAATGAAATCTGACAACAGTGGTCTCATACATTTTGTTACTTATGCTCAATAGCATTAAAAAGCTTATTTTTCAGACCAGCCAATGCGCATGAGCAGACCAAGCGTCTCACCGCGTCTCAGAGCACTGACTATTTCTATAGCAGACGGAGCTGCAGAGGCGTGAAGAGTTTACCAATTAGCGATTGACTGCTTTATTTAGACGGTGGAACTATTTTGCCAGATTGTGCATAGCAATTTCTCCCTTTCACAAGAAATATGAGTACACTGTCTTTGTATATCTAAAGTCTTTGGTGATACTTAGGGTTGGGTACCAAACTCGGTACTTTTAAGGGTACCGACCGAATTGCGTCGGTACTACCGAGTACCGATTCACGTTAAATCATTCGGTGCCAAATTTCGGTACCCGAGAACGCATCTGGGCACATACGCTACAGAGAGAGAAAGAGAGACCCTGTGACGTGATGTCACCCCTGCAACTCGTTCAAACAACACACAGGGCAAGTGTGGTTACATTTCTAGGGCCATATGGTTTCTGAGAAAACGCGGACGGGGTCGTGGAGTTCATTCATAAAAACGTAATTTACTCTATAGCGCGGAATGACACGGAATTCGTCAATTTTGGATGAATAAATCAAAAGTAGCCACTGCCACTTGATTTGAATCGTGATATGAACTAGTGTCTGTGAATATTAAAATGCAAAAACACGGTTTAAATATGAATCCTGCATGTTCCGCTTGCCTTTGTATGTATGAATGGCGGAAACACGATATTTAAAAAAAAAAATAAAACAAGAATTTCTGGGGGGAAAAAAAGAAAAAGAAAGACAAAGTTTGTAGGGCCCTATTGTTCAAAATGTTGAAATTGAGACTTTTGGACATACTTTTTAACTGAAATAAATGTTTTTGTAATTACACAGAGAGTAAAGTACCGAAAAAAGGTACCGTTGGGTACCAGCAATGAAATTCAGGTGCCGATACCGGTACTGTACCGATTCAAATGTGAACGGTACCCAACCCTAGTGATACTAACCCAGTGGTTAAGCCTCTGGAATGGTAAGTTCGCAAAATTTGAGCTTATGAACTGAAGAGATACTGTTACCATCATGTGAATGTGAAAAACACTATATTTCAGGTTGCTCCTGGGGGCAATTGATGGGCAACTGATCCTGCAGCTGTGCTAAATGTTTTATTAAAACAAAAAGTTAGGCTAATAAATAACACTATACTTGTCTTATTGTCTAAGATACAGTTTCCTTGTTTAACCCCTAGAGTGAAATGGATCTTAATGTCATGTTTTGGTTTGTTGTGTTTTTATATTTTAGTGTCATTCATAAGAGGACTCCTTCTGTTAGTTGAAACGGCGGCAGAGACAAAACAACTTGCGTTGTGGGTGAGTACTGTCAGAGAGCTTATACATCATCTAATGCATATAAGCCCCAAAGCCCACCGGTCTCTCGTGTTATAGCCACTTAATTACAATAACGATCATAACACATGCATCATAAAGACTCCAGCATTACTCATGGCATGCAGTCATCCAAGTTAAATCTTATTAAATCTTCATTAGTTTGTTAAATCATTCTACTTCTGTTATTTGCAAAGAGCCAGTGCCGTAAGACTGCTTATTCCCGAAATGCGCCCTTTGGAATTCTCTCGAAAGGCCCCCACGTACGCTTGCTGTAATAAGTGCTCAGAAAGAGTAAAACACACAACCCCAGGGTGTTTGAACTGCTGTCTATGCTCTGTCAAGTATGAACTGTAAACTAGAGCTCACTTCACTCTTTATTTAGAGTGATAGGCAGTGAAGCATGGTAATGCAATCCAGAACATTTTGCCACAACACGAGTTAAGACCATCAACACTGTTAACAACCATAGCAAAGCTGCACTGATATCATTTTGCATTGTGAAGACTCATATCTGCAGGGATTTGGTTTGACAAGAAATGTGCAAAAACACAATTAGATGTTACTGTTAGTTCAGCTGTGTATTAGCACTTTAAACCAATTATTGAGTAAATGTTATTAAGAACAGGTCCAACACATCATAAAATGTATGGAAAGTTAACCATGCAATGCTCTAACAAGCATTAAAATGCATAGTACAAAAATATTGGTCAAATAATACATTTTAATTAAAGAGAACAATGCAAGTGGAATATAAGTTTATTTATAATCAACATTTTTAATTTCATCAGCCATATTGGATTCACTTTTTTATTGAGCTCATCATATTTTGTATACTGTGAAGGACACATGTGATGGTGTTTTTAGATCATCCTTCAACATCGTACTAGGCTCTTAAGAAAGCCACTCTTAAGAAAAAGAAGTACGCTTTTAACATACTTTTACAGAGTATTTATTATGGAAATAATGGAAGAATATGCTTGAATTGAAGTGCAAATTGAATGTAATGTTTTGGACACTTTGCATGTTATGTGCAATTAAATGAAAATGTATTAAAGTTTACATTTATATTACATGGAATCAGCTGAACTTAAGAGTGCATGGCTGGGTTGATAATATCAATTTCTCCATTTTTTTTGATGAACTGATACCACTTTTTACATTCCAAAATTGACCTTTTGATACATAAACAAAACTTCACTAAACAATATTTTTGGTGCACTTCCCAATCCCAATATGCTTTGTGCTTTGTTACTTTTGATGTGAAACAAAGATCAAATTCTGTTAATTTTATCACGAAATTCAAACAATAAATGTTATTTTGATGCTCTTCAATGTGGTGTGAGAGACCGCTGTAGCGCCTCAGTTCAAGCGGCATGTGAACCGATCAAATTCTATTGAAATCAATTGTGGGCCCTGTCTCCTACAGAGATGCTGCTGACATGAAGAGCACTATCTGTAATGTGTTTTAAAGCAGTGTGTTGAAATGTGATGCTGCCTATGTAGGATGTAGACAGCAAGACAGCTACTCTAGGGGCAGACATACAGTGTCTCGTATGATTTATGGTAAAGGCCTACATGGCATAACATGCCCTTAGCTCTGAACCGAGTAACAGCTGACCTGATATGCACATACATACCATCTGGCAAATTCTCTTAATGTTTATTTATTAGTTATTCCCAGCATTTTATAAAGGTCGAGTTCTTTGATGCCGTTCCTCCAATTACTCTGGAAAGGGTTTGTCTTCGAAATTATTTTCACCTGTTCTCCAGATGTCTTCTTATGCATCCTCCCCCACCACAGACACAAACTGAATCCTCAAACGCTCATGATACACAATAGACATGATGAAATTATATGTTTTCTACCATCATGTTAAAGAAGCATTGCGACCAGACAAAAGAACAAAAAAGCATTCGCCTCTCCACCATAATGACTTTAACCAGGGCATTGTAGGCAAGCGCAGTTAAGAGACAGCCATAATGACATGCTGTATGAGCTGAGATTTGATTTGGTCTGATGGCAGACACACAGCTGATGTGACCCAGCTGGGACAGAACAGCATAGCTGTCACATTGAGGAGGTTTTCACAATCAATTTTCGTCATTGTCAAACTAATGAATGGTTTGGACAGAACAGGGAAACCGGATGCTTGATTGCTACCCTGATTAAATTTGACACCTCTGATGCCTAAATAATTGTAGAGGTTTAATTCCATATGACTTCAGATCTATACAGTATGCAAATCTCCAAGTAAAACATGCATTTCTGTGTTTATATAATATAGTTTTACATGCACGTCACTGCTATAAATTGTCGAGAAAGCAGTACTGTAACTTACCCTGCGTTTGATCTTATTTTGATATGTATTTATATAACCTAATGTTTACTATGGCTTGCCATAAACATAATGAATAATTATAATACAATTATAATACAAAAAAAACCCTGATTAAATTTGACACCTCTGATGCCTAAATAATTGTAGAGGTTTAATTCCATATGACTTCAGATCTATACAGTATGCAAATCTCCAAGTAAAACATGCATTTCTGTGTTTATATAATATAGTTTTACATACACGTCACTGCTATAAATTGTCGAGAAAGCAGTACTGTAACTTACCCTGCGTTTGATCTTATTTTGATATGTATTTATATTACCTAATGTTTACTATGGCTTGCCATAAACATAATGAATAATTATAATACAATTATAATACAAAAAAAAACCAACAACCCAGTTTGGGTCATTTTGACCACCCTGCACTGGGTTATGGGTTGTGGGAAGTTGTGGCCTAATGGTTAGAGAGAGTCGGACTCGTAACCAAAGGTTGCGGGTTCGAGTCTCGTACCGGCAGGGATTGTAGGTGGGGGGAGTGAATGTACAGCACTCTCTCCCACCTTCAATACCACGACTGAGGTGCCCTTGAGGAATGTACAGCGCTCTCTTCCACCTTCGATACCACGACTGAGGTGTCCTTGAGCAAGGCACCGAACCCCCAACTGCTCCCCGGGCACGGCAGCAAAACAATGGCTGCCCATTGCTCCGGGTGTGTGTGTTCACTGCTGTGTGTGTGCACTTTGGATGGGATAAATGCAGAGCACTAATTCCGAGTATGGGTCACCATACTTGGCCACATGTCACGTCACTTTTCATTTAAAAAAGGGATGAACCCTATATTGTTTTGACCCAACATGCTGGGCTGTTTTTTGTTAACTCAGCTATTGCTGAAAAATTACTATACTGCTGGGTTTCAATAAACCCAAAATTAAAATCACTTTTACACACGCATAATGACTATAATAACAACACAAGCTACAGTAACAAAGAAAGGGTGAAAATGTATTGATAAACAAGAATACTCAGAAATAGACAAAATAAGCTAGTGTAAAAGTTTGCCTTCAGTTCTTTAATTACTATAAAAAAAGATAATTATAGATAATAAATAGAAACAAAAGCACAAAATAAGTGTCAGCTGGTCAGAGGTGGAATGGTCCACAGGAACACATTCGCTCATTTATTTTTCCTGTAAATAGGTTGTATTTAACCCAGCATTTTTTAGAGTGTAGTGGTGGGAAAATAGGAACAAAGGAAACTAGGTCAAAAAAGGAACACAAGAACAACACCAGAACAGAACATGTGACACTGTTAAAGTGATTTCAGCTTCTAAACAATTTTGGCTTAATTTTACGCCAGCCATATTTGCCAACAATAGTTGAGAAAAAAACAGCTCAGCATGTTGTGTCGAACATTTAACCCAACCCAGCTGGGTCAAAACAACCTAGCGCTGGATTGCCAAAATGACACAAATTAGGTTGTTTTTAAAGCAGCACCCCACGCAGAGAGAACACTTGATTGCCCCTGTCCCACCAAGTTATACAAGAGGATATGCAAGAGGATTTCAGAGTTTAAACTAGCAAGGTTGCAGCCAGAGGAAACTCAATTCCACGGTGTAGATTAAATAGTTTAGGATGGATGAAGTCAAGGCTAGAAAATGTGATGTAATTAAACACAAAAATAAAATGGGGCCCTAACTTAAAAGTTAGCTTCTCTGTGGAGTTAAATTGATAACAAACATGTTTTAAACCATGGAAATCATGCCAAATTGTGAACAAACAAGTTATGTTTACATTAATTCTTACGATCTAACAAACATTCCTTCCCCTTTAATGGTAAATTAATTTTGTGATAATATTTTGGCTATTTTGCCTTGCCCTACCGTACAACGACCTGAGAATATGTATTTTTTTTGTAATATTTCAGCAATCAACTTTGGATGTCTCAAAACTTTACACTCACAGATCAGCACTTGTGTTTATCTGATGTATTGGAGGAGATGCAAACAATGTAAGCTGCTTTCTGAAGGCAGTATATTCAGATATGAGCAGCTATGAGAAATGCATTATACTATAGTGAGTTGAAATCATGCAGTAATGCAAATCATGTCATCAATAGCAGTTTATTTCTGTAAGTTAGGCCGGATTGCTTTTATACCAATTGCAAAGAGTTCATATGAACTGAATCTCAGACCACCTTTTCATGCAGAGTCGAGTATGGAAAACCACTTCCACAGATAAATGAGCAATCTGTGGTACCAGACTGAATCAGTTCTTTTTTTTTTTTTTTTACCAGAAATGCAGCAGAATTTGGGGAGGTTTATGCAAGAAAACAAAAAATCTGATTGTCAAGTAATACTGACAGAAATACTGATATTTATGTAATTTACAGTAGAAAACAAGGAATGAAATTGCAAACTAATGAGACCTTTAGTGGATTCTGACTTTGAAATATCTGTAAAATGATCCACTAGTGAATGAAACGCTTCAGCTTGGCCTTTGCTTTCCTGTGTAATGTGCAGGTGAAGGGTTCGGTTGTGAAATCTTACACTAAAACACACACACACACATGTTGTGACAACTGAGGAAGATGTCTGTCGGCCGCGTTGAGGGAGGCGATGGAGATATGAGGGTAAGACAGGGCCCAACAAGACTGACAGTCAGAAGGGAAAAATGCACATACCAGTCACCTCAAACACGCTCCTGCTTTCTGCACAGCTCTTCTCAATGTGTGATGATGGAGCTCTGCTTCACGCCACATTATCCTCTCGTTCCATCCCCCCACACCGCTTTCTCCAGACATCTGCTGACAGTAATCATAGCTTGCCTATCTCCAACATGTAGTCTAGTAGAGACAACAAAGCTTTGTGTAATTGGATCTCGTTGCTCTTTCATCAGGAATGGGAGGATATTAATGACAAATCTTGATTGCAGGATAAATTTAAGCAAATTTTTGATTACTTCATAGGCTGACTGCATTTTTACTGCATGTATATCAAATTCAGAGTACAGAGAATCGGAAGTTGCAAACCAATATCTGTTTTCAGTGTGAGCTCAGTCTGTTTTTCAGATGTTTTTAGGAACAAAAAAATATCAACTTTTTCATCCATATTCACAATATTCCGAATGGTGTATAAACTAGAGAAAGAAGACATTTTGTTTATATAGCACCTTTCCACAGCTCAGGGTCACTTTACAAAAGAACATTTCAAGTATATGTAAAGGGCACCTATTATGCCCCTTTTTACAAGATGTAATATTGGTCTTGGGTTTCCCCAGAATGTGTCTGTGAAGTTTCAGCCCAAAATACCCAACAGATCATTTATTATAACAGCTGGAAAATGTTTGGGGTGTGTCTAAAAAAGAGCTGTTTTGGAGTGTATCGCTTTAAATTCAAATGAGCTGCAAATTCTTGCCCCGTCTCCAGAAGAGGGCGTCCCGTATACGTCTCTCTGCATTGCATAAACCGCCAGTAGAAGCAATATAACTGAATGCGAGAGAACCGGTGTTTAGCTGTACATATGGGAAGCCAAAATCATCAAATCAACAACAAATATCAGTAATATGGAAAAAAGTCCCCAAATTAAGACAATTCAAAGACATTATAGTATTGTAGACAATTTATTGAAGACACTTTTGAAGTTACAGGAAAATTGTTTCTTTCATGTGATTTATTTGTGTTTGATTGTTTTTTTGGGGCTGTGGTATGACAATATATATTGCGGCAGTGGCATATAGAAATTTTGCTGTATCATGTACATTGTGGTATGTAAATCTAAATGTGCAGAGCAGAACTGTTATTGACCTTTACATTTATGTTTAGCACATTTGTATCCAAAGCGACTTATAATAGAGGAACAAAAGTAGCTCATCACAGAGCCAACAAAATTCATAATATCCAATGCAAGGTGTATTAGAAAGCTAGATTTGAAAGCAAGTTAGAGCAGAGGAGAAATGCAGAAGAGAAAAAGTGATTAAGAAATATGCATGAATGAGAAAATACAGTGCAGAAAATATGTGCTTGATGTTAAAAAGCGGTATTAAGTGCAATAAGCTGGGAAAAAGGAACTCAACAGCTCTTGACTGAATAAGCTTTAAAAGATTTACAAACCTTATTAGTTTTAACAAGTATAAATATATATTTCATTTATACAGTGAAGACTATGCAGGTTTTTTTATTTATATTTTAATTTATTACTTGCCTAACCCGAACCCTACTGTTAAATTGACCTACTGTACCTGGAAAATGTAAAGCTTATTTCTGTTTCTTTCTTATTGCATTTGCCCTATTGTTTGTTATTTGCTTCTTTGATCTTATTTTTTTATAACAAAGAAATCATTATCTTGACTCATATTGTGAAATAAGAATTTGGTTATGTCATCCACCCCTATTTATAAGTCACACTGAAAGCTTAATGATGGAGAAAACAATATGTGGTTTCTTGAGGAAATTAATCGGTTTGATTAATTGGCCATGGCAATCTAAAAAGTAAAAAAACAGGGTTAGGGTTTATGAAAAGATATGAAAACAGATAAATTGAAATAATAGATGCTGTTATAATTGGTCCTCTTGTCTATTGATGGTCGAGGATGAAGGAGAATAAAGTCTTATTATTAATAAAATCTTATTTTGCACACTTCATAGTTTGATTGAAGTCAATTGATTGTGTATTAAGAAATTATATCATTTCTTTATACTATTTACAGAGGTTCAAAAACAATTTGCTTTAAATCTGCAGGCAGTTTGTCTGCATGTAGCATCTCTTGTGCAAAAGAGCATAATAAAAAGTAGTACATAATTCATTTGTATGGTAGAGCTCTTTCCCAATGTGTCGCATTCTGTCTGATCCTGGCCATAGTTGCTGTGCGTGACGCACAAGGAGATGAAATTCTGCCCCAGGCCCAAGTACGCTTAAGTGGGTGATGGTTGCACAATCTGGGGAAGTGCTGGCTTTTGTTAAGTTGCCTTTTCAAAAGCCTGCTGGCCCTTTCTCCATAGAAGTATGACAATAATAGCTGTATCGGTGCATACATCAAATGGAGATTGGCATCTTAAGCTGGCATGTTTTAGCTGTGGATGGTAAGGCACTTTAAAACCGGACTCCAACAGACACATTTATCTCCATCTTGTAGACAGCCAGCACAATATTGTAAAATGCAGGGCCAGGTATTTTGTCCACATGACATGAGGCTGCAGCGCAGTGGCATGTTTTCTCATGATTGAAACTTGATAGCCTTGTGAGCAGTACACTAGCAGTGGCCATACTGACATGTGCTGGGCAGAGAGAAAAATGTTTGACTATGGCTAAAGGGTCATATTTGGTGAGACACTGTATGCTGAAATCGTAGCAGAAAAGTTTTTTTTTTTTCAAATGTGCTTGTGTTACATGAGAATAGATTTAATTGAATTAAATACTTAGGTTTGGAACAACATTGTCAGAGATGGGAACAGACTCAGATGGCTCCCCCAACCAGGTGGTTGGAAGCTTAATATGCATTGGAAAGGAGTTAGGCAGGTGGTAGGTTGGCATAGCGAGTTCCTTGCATACTCGGCCCATGGGAGAAACTGTGTTCCAGCTGTGTTAAGGCGGTGGCAATGTGTTTTCAAGAAGTATTCAATTTCCTGGATCTTCCTCCCCATCTGCCTGTTTGTCTGTGGATGTTAACCAGACAAGAGGCTTACAGTCACATCCTGGAGAATGAAGGTGGCATGCCAGATGAGATGAACTGGGGACCTTTGTCTGACACAATGTCTTCGGGAGCCCAAAGTTATGGAAAACGTTCTAATATAAGTATTGCTTATACAGTTTCCATGGTCAAGGTAAGTCCCTTCAAAAGAGTTATTCAACATGCCTTGGAGGATCGATCTACTCCAATTAGGATGCATGTGAATCCATGAGATGCAGGTAATGAAGTCCACTCATAGGTGTGACCATTGGAGATGTGGAACAAACAGCGGGAGGTCTGGTGCTTTTGATATGTAACAACCTTGGACTAATTGACAGACTTCCTGGTACATGTGAGGCCACCAATAGGTGTCCTTGTAAGAGCAAGAGGGTTTGATGAAAACCAGGGTGGCCAGTGCCAGTTCCAGGAGGAGTGGATCGATTCAATGATCTCCCTACAAAGATTGGTAGGAATGTAGGTATGGTTTCTGGGGCACCTCAGCTGGTTTGGTGTTGGATTCTTTAGCGAGCTGCTCATCCAGGGTCCATTGAATTGGGCTATCAACACACAACAGAGGACGAATTGGTTCGGGGGAGTCGTTGGCGTCATTGTGAGTGTTTTGCAGAGATATAGTGTCAACTTTCACATTCTTAGGCCATGGATGATAGGAGATGTTGAACTCAAAGTGTGTAAAGAATAGGGCCCACCAGGACTATTGAGAGTTCAACCACTTGGCATCTTGCAGGTATTCAAGTTTGTGGTGGTCGTGGGAACTTGGAAAGCAAGGCGGAAACCCTTGAGTCAGTGATGCCAATCCTCTAATGCCAACTTGATGGTGAGAAACTCCTAGTTGCCCACATCATAGTTCTGCTCCACCGAACATATGGGAGAAGAGGGTGTATGGTCACCCTGCAACTGAGACAACTGCTGATGCTGGAAGCGTGCAGAAGGATAGTGGAATTTGACTGTTGTCTTGTCCCGTGCCCGGTAATCAATACATGGGCTCAAGCCTCTCTCCTTCTTGGCAATGAAAAATCTCATAGTTGCAGGGGAAGTGTAAGGGAAATGTAACCTCGCTGAAGGGTCTCCACCACATACTCCTCCATGAATTTCTGTTTGGTTCTAGAATCTAGATAACAGGTAGAGCCATTCTCTGGGCAAAGGTGCACTGGGTAGGAGCTCAATGGCATGGTCCCTTGGTCTATGAGGCAGCAACTGGAAAGCACACTGGGGGTAGATGTCATCAGTGTAGGAGCTGTGCTTAGCAGCGACATTCGATGAAGACTCAGTGATGGGACTCAATGGTTGTGGTGTTGATGGTGATGTTGTTCTTGGGGGATGGCCATGGCATATGGATCGTCTTTGGTTGGGGGTGCTGAGGGAAACAGCTTGAAGATTTCTCTTGATTACCATGAGATGACTGGAGAGTGCTTGATGACCATCATGCTGGATGAAGAGAACATGAGGAGAATCCACAACAAGGAGACGTGGGAGGACATAAAGGAGGTTGAGGTAGGTAACAGGAGGTAAGTAGGGCTTTGTAAGTAGCATGATAGAGTCTGTAGTCCAAAGACGAGACCAGACAACAACAGTGAGTATTTACACAGTCCGTGATGAGTCCATAACAACAAACAGGTGCACCTGATTAATAAGCTGGTGAGTTGAGCAAGGGGGCTATTGAGAGGGAGAGTCTGGACGTGACAGACATGAAGGTGAGTAAATGATGACAGAAATTTAATTTTAGAGTGAACTATCCCTATATAAGTGGCTGTTATAATTAAGTTGCTGCCAATGAAGAGCATCTTAACACCAGTATGAGTCTTTTTCAATAATTATGTTATGCATACATTAAATAGCAAGATTTTGAGAAACAGACACTGAATACAGGGTTTAGTGTTGTGTGTTTATTGTTGTTCCAAATCTGTTTAACATTCATTCTTCTGTGGAACATGAGGAAAACATACAGGTTAACAAGGAGGATCAGGAGAATAAGGAACATGAAGGCTAGCTAGTACCTAGGAAAAGGTGAAGGCCTGACAAACAAGAGAAAACTATCCCTTTAGGGTAATGGGAAATTAGGCTATATAGGAGATACAGTTATTTGACCTATCAGAATTAATTCAGGAGCTAGTGGTAGAAAAGACCGTTTGAGAGATATGACATTGACAACAGTACCCCAACATACTGTGTAGGGTATACTGATATGTCATGCCTTGAGACCGGGGGGATTAGATATTGTGAGAACTGCTTTGTGCTTCCACCTTTTAAGTGGCGGAACATCTAAGACCTTCGCTGTTCTGGAAGATTTGCAAGATTTTCAGAGGCTTGATGACCAGTGACTCGTAACACAATTAATGCTTGGCTGAATACTGGATAAGGAATACCATTGTATTATGACCTGAAGTGTATTAAGATTGACACAATTAAACATTTAAATATTGTGAGACATAAAAACCAGAAACGGACAGGAAGATCAATCAACATTCATATTTATTTTTTAATTACACATTTTTGAGGTGCTGTGTTTCTACATATAGTCTGTATTTCATTTTAGTTTATGTACACTTTTTTCTTCTTCTTTTTTTAAACATTTCATTTAACCCTTGTATTATGTTCGATTTCTGGGTACGATTTTGATGGAGTGGGTCAAATTGACCCGAATTGCATTCAATGCAATTCCCTAAATATCGCATTATTAAAAACAAGAAGGAATCAGGTATGAACGGAACAATTTTAATATCAGTATTTGTCACACAGTACAAACAATTCATATCAAAAAGTATGAGTTTTAAAAATGTGTTTAACCACATTTTTTAACCCCTTATCTGTCACCGTCCCGTTGGCAGAAGTTTACTTCTATATTACTATATTCTATACTAGTATATTATAGTTAAATCCTAATCTAATCATGACAAACTATATATATTGTTGGAAAAGCCGATCTCATACGTCATCCGCCTGGAGCTGCTTCCGTTTACAACTGTTGGCGCAAGCTACATTAAAGTGATTATTACGTTTTGAATATGGATATTTTTCTTACAAAAACGCATAGATTCTCTACATGAGGCCTTTGTTCACCCCCCGGAGCCGTGTGAGACACTTTTTTTTAATGGATGGGCGCTTTTTATTTAACTTCTTTTGGACTGATACATGCAACACC
>NW_015627902.1:385379-386563 GCF_001515625.1 Sinocyclocheilus rhinocerous | reverse complement strand
ATGTAGAAAAGCTAGTTCATGCATTCATGACCCAAAAGTCCAGAGTTTTGCGACCTTGGGGAGCGTGATGGATTGTAGCGTGGTAGAAGACTAGTTAGGTACGCAGGAGCTAACCCATTAAGGGCCTTATAGGTAAGTAATAATATTTTGTAACTGATTCGGAACTTAATAGGTAGCCAGTGCAGAGACTGTAAAATTGGTGTAATATGATCATATTTTCTTGACCTGGTAAGGAATTTTAACCTTCAATATTATAGTAATGACGATAAAGAATTAACTTGACAGAGCTCAAACTCAAAACAGGGGGCAAAAACAAAAGTGTTGCGTTTATAATTTTGTTCAGTGTATATATATGCTGTATATAATTTAATCATGTATCATGATGTTCCTCTCGTACTGAAATTAACTGTGAAGGCCCCAATATACTTCAAGCGAAATCAAAGAATGAACAGATGTACCATCATTTTGAATAAAGTCAGGGCAAAACATAGTTTGTTTTTTTAGAGTTGTCAAAGTGAACTTTCTGAAAAGGTTTTCTCCAGCTGGTGAACACCTTTGAATGACCATTGATTCGTAGCGATTACGTAATAGGTTTACTTAATTTCTTCTCTAGTTCAATTTTTCTGTTCAGTCCATTGAGGTCATCTTAGAGTAAAAACATGAACACAGTGGAGAACTGTTTTATAGTAGAAATTAAAGTTGTAATTCTAACAGAAAGCAACACTGACACTGATATTTTTAATGTAAAAAATATATATAAACAATTATATAAAAGGCTATGCAGACATCTAGTGGCTATACAGTTTAGTATTACAGTTTTATTTTTATTATTATTTTTTTATTTCTTTAACAAATACAAGTAAAAATAAATATAGTTTATACACAACATAAAAAAATTGACACCATATACACGTTAGTCTATTTTAAAATAAGCCTACATGTCGAAATGCATGTGAAATGCTATCTTTCTTTATTTAATTGACTGATCCGGGGTGTGGGGACTCTCATGTTAATTTCTACATTTTCAGGCTCAATTTCCGCTAGAAAACTTACAACTGCAGTCATGCACACAATGGAATTTTAAAGCACTAACAAACCCTAAATTTTAGCTAACATGATGATTTCCATGCTAGTCGGACTCGTACCTGCAAATGTTCAAGTTGGTTGAGTAGCCTTTGTTAAAG
>NW_015627902.1:359533-385307 GCF_001515625.1 Sinocyclocheilus rhinocerous | reverse complement strand
ATTTTTATATTTTAGACATCCATCAATTAGTGATGAAAAAAAAATTGCCGCGCTGGTGGAAACAACACGAGACCGTACTACCGCGACTGTCAAGCGGCTCGACGGTGTTTATTGTCCCACCAGCAGCAGCATGTATGGAGCGTGCCGTCAGCGCAGCTGAAGAGATCTGCGTTCAAATGCACGCAATAGGCTAAAGCTTGCCGCAAAGCCCCAGCAAAAGTAATTACCATGAATGTGTCAGGGGGAAATAGTAAGGAGATTTTTCTAAATTAACTTAATAAAAAAATGAAACGAAATATAATCACTTTGCCATTACATACAAAACTGAACAATTTTAATAGCTGAAACAGTAGTATAAGCTGTTTTGGGAGAAGGGGGGAAAAGACGGGCTCGGGCCGGTAATTCTGATAAGCTGTCGGACACTTGCCGGGCTAGGGCCTAGGCTATATTTGAGGCCCGTGCAGGGCTGATGAAGCAGCGCTAAATATATAGCGTTATGTCAAAATACTAATTTATTTAATTTTAAATTAAACAAATGTAATCCTGACAGTATTCCCACTTTTTACAAAATGTAACTGTAATCTGAATACTTTGTTTTTTGATGTAACTGTAACGGATTACAGTTACTAGATTTTTGTATCCTGATTACGTAACGCCATTACATGTATTCCGTTACTCCCCAACCCTGTAAACAAAATGACGTGACCCTACTGTAGTGACGAATTGCAGAGCTGGTGCAAACATATCCACATTTCTACTGTATGATCAGATGCTTTCTTAACTGCAGTTTCCTTAACCGCTTTTGTTGTGTGCTTATTTTGTTATTAAGAGGAAAGAGCATGGTATACTTACATGTTCATTTAAATGTCGCTCTCAGTAGAGTGAGGGACATTGGGATGTTTTTTAGCAGTGTTTTGCTGCAAAGGTATTTCAAACTTATTTTTACCCGTAAGCGAAGAACAAAAAAAGAACTTCACCTTGAGTAAGTCTACTTGTTTCACATGAGGAGCACTGGAGTTCCTGCCTATGCAGAGCATTTCAGATCAATCACTTATAAGCTTCCTTTTCTATTAAGATGCTGCAAGAGAAGGCAGTGGTAGTGAGTGGGGTGAGGGAGCTCACTAGGTTTTGGAACAGAGCTATAGTGTCAGTTCGTCTTTTCATGGGCTTTTATATTCAAATGGTACTACACTACCAAAAGTCCAATGCTATGGGCATTAGCAGAATTAGACGGAATTTGGGTTGGCTGAAAAGAGATTCCTTGGCATTTCACAGCAAGCCATGCAGAACAATGGGACAATGTTAGTTTTAATGTCAGGGTGAGAAAGAAATGGGGGTGAACCCTTCAACCCACATGACCTGATAGTATCACGCCATCACGAAAACAAATAGTGTTAGATTGCTTGTAGATGCGAGTGCTTAAATATAGGAAATACACTTTTGGAAACCCTTTGGTTTACACAGCAAGAGGGCCAGCAATCAAGAGACCTAAAAAGAGTCCTCTGAGGCCTGTTACATGATCCTAAAAAGGATGTCAAGGCTTGTCTGGCCAGTAGAAACTTAGCTTAGTCAGAGAAAAGACAAAGCAACCCAGGCTCATTGGAAACTACAAAAATGTACCTGTACATACATTTCACACTAGTTTCCAGGTGAAATGAACACTGGAGGCAGTAAAACACCAATAGCTTTTGCTCCTTTTTTACACAATTTATTATTTCCGGGGTAAGATTATCAAATAATAAAGAAATTTTCACACAGTTCTTTACACAATACTATGCTATGACATATAAACACTTTTACCATAGTGCGTTATTTGCAAACAAATACATTTTACTGTTTGCATCTCATAATCTTCTCTATATGTGTGGCTTTTCTGATGTAGTGCTCGGTAGCTCACCTGGTACAGCATTGCACTTGCAATGCAGAGTACTAGGGTACGAGTCCTATAATGCAAGAGTTATAGCACTCCACGAAAGAGCCCAAAGCCTTGTGGAAGGAAACTAAAACAACATGGTTGCTTCAGAAAAGGTATTTTTAATCTCATGTTTGCTTTTGTTAACACTATCAGTTAAGGCTGGGACACACCAAGTCGACGGTCGGCCATCGACCAGCGTCGGGCCGTTGGCGAGTGTCTGTCGGGTTAGTTTGTTTGGTGTGAATGGTCAGTTCAGCGAACAAGTCAGTTCACGAGAATTAAAGCGAAAGTGATGAAAACTATAAGTAAATGAAGGCGGCACAGACAGAATGCTGTTCTAATGGTTACATGATCTTTCCCAAGCATTCCAATATGCAAATGTTTTTTATAAAAACA
Source organism: Sinocyclocheilus rhinocerous (assembly GCF_001515625.1). Lineage (NCBI taxonomy): Eukaryota > Metazoa > Chordata > Actinopteri > Cypriniformes > Cyprinidae > Sinocyclocheilus > Sinocyclocheilus rhinocerous. The sequence goes on along the minus strand of NW_015627902.1, from coordinate 382,996 downwards.
TGAGCCGCTTAAAATGATTAAAGTTATCAACGTTACTGATATTCAAAATGGTAAGCAAGCGCTGCTTTGTTTATATTTCGAAAATCTGCGTTTATCTCGTATATCTTTGTTTTGGTTTCTCCTTTTGAATGATGAATATTTACTATTGATAGCTGCTAATATAGACAGTTAATTCCTCTCACACAGGCACAGAACGCACGTGTTAGTTTGCAGTCGGCTGTAGTCTGTGCGGTGTGTTCAAGAGCTGCTTTTTGGTCCGACGCGAAGGCGACAACACCATTGGTTTTCTTCGCCGCTAGTCCTTTGAAATCAGCTTGGTGTGTCCTGGCCTTAAGGTTTTTTTAAGTGCCACTCACTGAACATTTCATTTCTAAACTGCTGTTATACATACAACAAGAGAAAATTGAACATGCTACTTAGTGCCAGTCACTGGACATTTAATTTTGAAATTGCTGTGAAACTTGCTAAAAGCAGCACAATATAATTTTGCAAGCAATTTTTACCCATGGGCACTTTTTTCATGACACTAGGTTGTTTCGTAAACCTTCATCTACAGTGCGGAAAAAAAATATTGCTTATAGTACCTCTTGTGAACGTGTCTCCTGAAAAATGCAGGAAATATACCCGGAACAACGTATTTCAGATTTTACAGAAATGTAGGCATATCTCCAATGCGTCTAGGTTGAGACAAAGGCCCACACCCGGTATTAAGATCCATCTTAGGTCGTCTGAGCGACGTGTCTCAAATGCGTCTCCTGTGACCTCTCGTAATCGGATTTCAAGGGGAGAGTTTCTGTTGTTGTTACCAGACGGTGACATCAGTTGTGATAGTCTAGCCAGGATGGTTTAGTGTCCTTCTGGTGCTGACTTTGTCAAGGTAAAGGTATCATGCTGGCAGTGCCCTTTTGTAAGTTATTCCCTTTAATGACACAATGGCTCCATTCTCAATCTCAAATAGAGATTGGGCTGTCACTATTGAGGAGACAAAATAGCTGCGCTGAAGGACACTCTACTCATGTGGAATGAACTAGGGAATACATTAAAGCCAAGTCCAAGAATTCCAGAAAAGCCCATTGAAATGGACTTTCTTAATCGACTTGAAGTTCCCAACCGGGGTAAGACTGAATGATTACATTCATATTGGGCACAATGAACATTCTTGCCCTTCTATGACACGGTGCGGGGTGGCCGCTGTACGTGAGTGCCATGAGACTTTGCCAGGACCGCTCCCTGAGACTGGGGCGTACGTGCCGACTGGCAGCATCCCCTCCAGAGCCCCCTCCTCTTTCCTCCATCTCTCATTCTTCCCTCTCCAACTCTCTCTCTCGATCCTTTCTGAACAAGTGTTTGTATCCCACACTATGCCTCTCTCTGTCGCCCTGTATGCCAGCATCACCCCATAGTAACTGCCTGATGCCTTTGTTTGTTGCCTCTTGTTCACAAACACAAATGTAGAACCGCGCAGATGCACACATAGCTCTCTTTATCCTTGCCCAAGAAGGGGACGAAAAACCAGCGAGGGGGAGAGAGAGGTTTGTGTTAATTGCATGCATGGCGCATCACTAGTCGCATAATGAAGCCGCGGCCACCCATTCAGCAGTGTTTGACAACATTCCCGCGTTATTGGTCACATGATGTTATGGCATACCTGAGTTCCATGCAAACTTTGCAAATTTACAGCCAGTTATATTCTCCCAACCGCAGTTTTAAAGGACAAATTAGAAAACAAGTTAGGCGTTTGCCATCCCTGACTCTGGCAGCAGCTTGTGTTCCTCTTTTCAGGCCAGCAGCTCTGCTCAAATGAATAATTACGAGCAGAATGAATGAAATAGGAACGTTCTGGAAACCACGTCAGAATTATCATGCTGAGTGGCTTTGGAGGTTAAGCTGACTCTCTTCTGCATGGCCAGTACTTTCTGCTACAGTAGAGGAACACTCTCACGCAATCTAGCCATCAACGCTCTCAGGCATTTGTGTGGTAGCTGTGCGTCACAACTCAGTCAATGCATGGGCTCTTACACATACTTAAAGAGCATAACAAATAGTTTATGAGGCTAGTCATAGTTTTATTGCTCTTCCATAGCTCACAAGATCTCAAATCAGACAATTGTTGATATAGAAAACTGTCAAATGAACATTAATTACATTACTCAGTTTACTTGGTCTTGGAAAATGTTATGATAAATGCTTAGTTCATATTTAACTTTCTAAAACTCTAGGAGAAAAATGCAAGAAGTTGGAGACTTCTATTTACTCTGCATTTAAAAGAGAGATTGCATCATCCACCTTTTTCACTTTACATCAATTTTCATGCACTTTTATCACACATTCTTTCTATAAGATTAATTTTCACTCACCAGTGATTTCAGTTCTCTAGTTAGCATTGCTTGCGTTTGGAGAGAGACTATTCTTGGGTCAGTTGTGCAGTGTTGGGGAAAGTTACCTTTAAAAGTAATGCATTATTACGTTACTCCATAAAAGGCAACTAATTGCGTTACTTAAAAAAAGGGTATTGTCAGCAAATTGGAATTGGGCAGTGTTAATGTGGCCTTAGTTACAGCTTCATGTTCACCATCTGCAATATGGTGGATCAAAGAATAATGTTATATTTTTGACAAAAAGCACATGACAAATTGTATGTGTTTTGACCTTGCAGTGCTGCATTCGCCCAGCAGAACACATATAACACAGTTACAAGGCTTTTAGTCTAATATTACACACAGGCTGCAGGCCTTAAATGAGGCGTGCAGAAGCCTTTGAAATTGTATCTGTTGTTATATGCTCTGCTAATAAATACTCTGTGTTCTGTCAGTGTAAAATGTTAGTTTTGGTCCTCAGGCTTCCTTTTCTTGACTCTAGAGGACGGAGGAGATATATTATGTAACTTAAGTATTACACGATGGATGGAATAACTGAAAAAATTGTAGCAGCTTTCATCACCGAAAAGACATCATCTCACTAATCCCATCACACTATGTGGATTTATTAAAGACCAAGTGCTAAGTGGAAATGTGATGATTGCCAGATAAAGTGGACTGTTGACATTTGCATCCATCTTAGTGATAAACCATATATTTTTTTCTACACCAGTGAGGCCTTGAATGGACACCAGATGTGTGACTTGCTCGTGGGCACATAGCAAAGTTAAGTCTCTTTGCATGCTGGGGCTGAGGGAGTGAGTGTGCAGGAATAGGCAGGGTGGAGATGATGGACATTCTTCAGTGCTTTTATGGCAGCTGCGTTCCTCCTATGAGGAAATGAACTTGAATGCAAACAGCTGCTTTATGTCTATTGTGTTTCAGTTGACTCTCATCATCTTCAGCGCATCCCAGAGCAGCAGGCTGTCCTCTTCAACTGCTTCAGTTGAGAAGTAGTCATCATTGACCGACTAAACTCTGACCCTCACCCTAACTAACCCTAACAAAAATGTAAATATAGCCGCAAGCAATATTCATAAGAGTCTAAGCAGTTGGAAGAGTTGACAAAATGACCACAACAGAAAGAAAGAATAGATCCTGTGGATGCTGTGTCCTCAGATTGTCCTTGAAATTGCGAAGACTGGACATTATGCTAACAATATGCAGGTCATTAGGGATGACGGGCCACATTCAAGACAAATATCTGCCAAATTACCAAGAGTGAACTGACCAAAATCCTAATTCTTTTCATAAATCTTGGGAAGGTTTATCTCTAGATGATACACACCAAATTCTACAACATTCAAAAGGTTTTCCTGGTGATAGATTCAGTCACATTCAAATATTTAGAGAAAAGAAGAAGCCAATTTATAGTAATAATATACCAAAGACAAATTTCTCCTAAGGGAGACAATAAAAGAGAAACTTAAACTTAAACTTAATTTCTAGCCAATACAATTCCTGGGCCACATTTGTTTGAAGATCAATTCTTACCATTAACTATTAACTACAACTTTTCCCTCAATAAACTCTTAATTTGCTGCTTATTAATAGCTAGTAAGGTAGTTGTTGGGGTTTAAGGATCAAGGGATCTAAAATATGGTCATGCAGAATAAATATTAATATGTGCTTTAAAAGTACTAATAAACACCCAATATGTAAGTAATATGCATGCTAGTTAGTAGTGGGAATTGGTCCATAAACTAAAGCGTTACCAATTCCTGAAATAGAAGCCAAATACAAATGCAGTGGTAGGATTGGCACAGTGCTGTGTATTATATAGCAGCTTGACACCTGAAAGGTTTAGGGCAGAAAAAGAAATAATATCATGAAAACAAAGTCTTAATTGCCATCCATGCTAAATTTCTATATTACAATCGACTGCAAGCTTGCATTAAAGGGGTCATCGGATGCCCATGCCAAGTTGGTATGATTCTTTAGGGTCTTCATGAAAAGTCAATAATTTGGTTAAAATCTCTCAATGGTAGTGTAAAACAACACCCTTTTTTACCTTGCCAAAAACAGCTCTGTCCACGGCAAGCCGTTTCGGTGCATGACCCTTTAAATGCTAATGAGCTCTGCTCACCCCGCCCCTCTCTTCCGTGGGGTGACGGGCCGTTCTCATGAGACTGTAAACTTTAGCCGCATTCGTCGTGGAACTTGCTAACTAGCACATTATTAGGAAAGGCGTTTTGCAAAGATTCATTTAAAAAACCTTATACTCACTTCTTCTGTAGTGAAGCTGCATCACGAATGATTCGCGTGAACATAGACACATTTAGGTGGATCGGGGGCGCATTCCCTTCAAAAACAAAGCTAATCCACTGCGTCTCAGATGTCGGGAGTAAATGACGACTGCAATGTTCATTATTACATCCAACAACAGAACACCTTAATCGCTTAGAAGACATTCTTGTCTACACCTGCTCCGGTGTCGAAAAACAATGGCGGACTGATGACAGCTCACTCAGGGCGGGTCTGTGATAAAACACCAATGTTCGTGTACACACACTGCCAACACACATTTAAGTTCAAACACCATGTAAAAGTGAATTTTGCATCTGATGTCCCTTTAAGATGCCTCAATCTAATCATGAACCAGTTGGTAAAACCACATCTCCATCCTACATGCTGTCTTTTTTCCATAATGTTTCACTCAGATGTACATCACAATACTGAAGAAAAGGTCTGTTGTTAAATACTTCCGCAACTTCAAATACTAATTCTTATCTCTACAGCTAATTTCAAACCCTCATATCCAAACCTAAATCCTAACCTCTACTCCTTTGTATCCCTAAATCCCAACCCAAAGCCGATCCTATAGAGTAAAACCACATGTTGTCAATGCTGGTCCAAGTATTGTGATAAGGATATTGTTTTGATTGGCAGTATTGTGAATATATATGAACATTTTCCCCTCCCTCTGACTTGGATGCTGTGAACAGGATAGTGGATTTCTGAAGACTGGAAAGAACAAACCACTCGTATCCTCAAGAGCCCCATAGTCCCATAGAAAAATTATGATTGCATAAAGAGACCAGTGGAAAGCAAACCATGTCTATGAGTTAGCGGGTGGTTGAGAGATGCTTCAGAGGTTGAGCAATGGCTATATTCATGAGACCCTTTGGTGCATTTGAGCAGTGAAGCAGCAGATGGCAGTCTGATCTCAGACACAATGACTCTGCAGAATCTTTGTCAGATCTTTTTCATTGAAGAGTGCAAGTCCCCAGTCAAGGAACTTACGATCTTTATGTCTGGGGAACACGCCTTGACCCTGCCAGTGTATTCAGAGGGTTGTGCCCGTTGGTGCCTCCCAAACTTGATGTAATGTTTACAGTGGTTGACACAGTTATGTGCATCGTAATAGAAAACATATTGGACACATGACACCAGTTTTGTAGGGCAGTGATTTTATGAGTTGTGAGAGGGGAATGAGTGTATGGGAGAAGCTTTGCAGGATTGTGATTTACTGTCGGTGAGATGGCTAGCTCAGTGTGGCTGGATGCCTTTCTCTCAGACAGGAAGCAGCTGCTCTTCTGGAGAACCCTGGGGAGGCTTGAGGAGGGCTGGAAGGTGGTTGCTCACTCCTCTGGGTTAACCTCTCCTGATATTAGAATCCAAATATAAGAAGATATATATTTTTTTTGGCATTTCTACCCCCACCCTCAAACTGAGGAACCATAATTAGGGCCCTATGAAATCCCTTGTATTTATTTTTATTTTTATTTTCTGAATTCCATTTTTTTTCAATTAATTTTTTTCTGGATTCCATTGTAATGGTGAATTTTAGTAATCTAAAAGCATCTCTAATTAATGTAAATGTAAATGTGCAATCATAAAACTTGTACAATTTATCAAAGGTTTAACAAAAGGTTTAACAAACCCCACCCCCCCAAATTCTATTTTATTTTTTTCCAAATACTGTGTTGTCCATTTATATTTTTCTAAGTTTGGTTGTAATGGTTTAATAAAATTTTAATAATCAAAAAGCATGTCTAATCAATTAAATTCATAATATGTTTTTTTTAACAATTTAATATTAAAAAAAAATTTAATATGTTGATTCGAAACTTATAAAAAAATACAGCTGTAGGGCCTTATGTTTTGTTTTGTTTGTTTATTTTTCTCAAATTCTATTTTTTCCCCCTCCCAAATTGTGTTTTCTGTTTATTTTTTTTCTGAATTTATTTTAAGGGTTTAATTAAATTGTAATAATCAAAAAGCATTTACAATTTTATAATTACAATAAGAGGGCCCTATGAAATGATTTATTACAAATGTATTATCAGAAAGGTGGTAATCAAATGAAGACATAAACACAAAAAAATAAAACATTGAAGAAAAATGTGTGATATTCATTAAAAAACAAAAGTTTTAATAATTGTGCAATTATTAATATTTAGTTTCTATTGTACAATAATAACATTCACATTGCGGTCACATTTTTTAAGTTACATGAAACTGATCTTATATTTTGGCGGGTTGTAGAGAAGAGTTTTTGTGTGTCTCTGATGGTAGTTTTTCTCAAATGAAATGGTGAAATGCTGGTTAAGTGACTCTCAGAGCAGCTCTTGCGATGAAGTTCACGTCTTCATATACTGAGATGGCAGATGCTGATATCCTGTCCACATTTAACAACACGGAAATCATAGGGGTCTAGATAATTGTAATAAATGTATCTAATGTTGAACATGAACTTATAATGCTAATGCATTTTTTGCTGTGTTTTTTGTAGAGCTCTTGCAATCACGCTTTTCTTGCAGATGCAAACTTGCACACTAAAAGCACTGGTGTTATATGCTCCAGATTTTGCCTGGAAGCTCTAACTCTCCCCTACTCTCTTTTTTCTGCTTCCTGCATGTGTTATTAATGTGACATCCTGTGACTTTATTTGGTAGTTAGTGAATGCCCTACATACCTTGCCCTTAGTTATTAAGATATCACTTGCTTGATCCCTGTAAAATCAAATCTGAGACACTCCCTGTGGCTCACGAAAATTGGCATCTCCAATTAATTTAGTTTTTAACAGCAGGTAAAGCTGGTTCTGTTGGTTAAAACCAGGTTTGGCGGTTTGGAAGTGCTAAATTCAAAAGTCCACACCACCCAAAGAGGATCTTCATCCACTGTAAATCACAGTGGCATGTCTGCAGGGGCTCAGATCACACTTCAAAGACCTGGAACCCCTCACCATCCTCACCCAGAAGCAAGGTATCCCCCACCTTCTTCCCTTTTCCATAGGAGAGAGAAGAGACTGTGTGAAAGCAGGAGTGAGAGAGAGAGGATATATCCTGCTGGCTGGGGTTTGATGTGGAAGGAGGCATTGTGGAAAGTGCAGTGACCCCAGATGTAGGCTGACGGGATAGGGAAGCCCGCATGAAAGTGCTTGAGTGATAGACATAACAGCAAAGAAGCCCGAGCCGGCAGGGCCTCTCAGCTCTCACAGAACTTTAATAATCATGCTCATGAGCTGGCCATGTGCGCCCCATGCGGCACAACACGAAGAACATCAAAGGCCTCGGCTTGCTCCACTTTTGTATGAGATCATGCAAGCACTTTTCTTTAATATCTGCAGCTTCACAGCTGTAGTAGATGTGTTGGCAGGACAAGAGTTTGTGGAGATCCTGTTCGTCCCGCAGGCTCTCCCACATGTGCACATGTTGCGCCCAGTCAGCTGATGACTCTGACATCTTTGTTGAAGCGTCATTGCCTCGACATAAAATGAGTAAATATCAAATTCAGTGCTCAGGAACTATCCATGCTATGGTTTTGCTGGATAATCCTGGATGTTGGTTGCACCATCTGGATTTTGTTGGTTGCACTGCATTGACTTAGATTTTGCAGACAAAGTTTTTCAAACATTAAAGTCGACATGAAAGGAAAATTCCCCAAAATTCACAATTTTTTCTTTTTTTGAAGCACATGTTGTAGTAGATCTCATTCTGAACTGGCGCTGTCAAAAGTACCGGCAACCAAGGTGATGCTTAAATTTTAAATACTTAACGATACTGTAATGAGGATTCAGTATCGTTAATCCATGTGCAGCTTTATTAACAAACAGACAGGCAAAGTTCAATCAACAGTAGACAAGGGCAACGTAGGCAAGGCAGAATCATAACCGGAGTCCATGCAAAGGGTCGAGGCAGGCGGCGACAGAGAAGAGAACAAATCCAATAATAATGCAAGGTCAAAGAGGCAGGCAGCGAACGATCAGACGGGTCTAGACAATCCAGGTAGGCAACAGGTAATCAAACAAGGTATAAACGCTCAGAAATGTCAGCAGTAGCAAAAACAAGACTTCGCAACGAGGGTATGGTAGGCACTGATTAAATAGTCATGATGATGATTAGCACCTGTGCAGGTAATCAGTCGCAGGCATGGGGTGATGGGAAATGAAGTCCTTAAGAACAGTTAGTACTCCGGTGACGGTTCCCTCTGGTGGTGATCGGAGGGAGCCACAGAGGCTTGATTTGTGACAGATACAACTGTAACAAAGTTCAAGTTCAGGGAAGATGGATGCAGGAACTGGCAAACGTTTAACCAAGTTTGATAATAAAATAAACAACAAAACGAAAGTAACCAGCAACCCCTCATGGATGACTGCCGCATAAATATAAACATAAAACCATAAAACCAGCAACATAAATGTGACCCTGGACCACAAAACCAGTCATATGGGTAAATTTTTTTAAATTGAGATTTATGTAATTTGAAAGCTGAATAAATAATATTTCCATTGATATATGTTTGTTAGTGTAGGACAATATTTGGCGGAGATACAACTATTTGAAAATCTGGAATCTGAGGGTGCAAAAAAAAAAATCAAAATATTGAGAAAATCGCCTTTAAAGTTGTCCAAATGAAGATCTTAGCAATGCATGCTACTTATCAAAAATTAAGTTTTGATATATTTACGGTAGGAAATTTACAAAATATTATTCATGGAACATGATCTTTACTTAATATCCTAATGATTTTTGGCATAAAAGAAAAATCAATAATTTTGACCCATACAATGTATTGTTGGCTATTGCTACAAATATACCCGTGCAACTTAAGACTGGTTTTGTGCTCCAGGGTCACAAATGTCCTCAGTCCCATTCCTGAGTACCGGTAGTACCAAGTACCACATTCATCTAGTACCAACTGATAGGGCATCAAAGATTTCTATTTAGAAGGTTTCTATTTGCTGCGTTGAGCATTGTAGCCAATCACAGACAATTTTGTTGAGCATGTTGAAGGCTTAGTTCACCCAAAAATGAAAATTCTGTCATTAATTACTCACCCTCATGTCGTTCCAAACCCGTAAGACCTCCGTTCATCTTCGGAACACAAATTAAGATATTTTTGATGAATTCTGAGAGCTCTCTGACCCTCCCATAGACAGCAAAGTAATTACCACGAGGGTGATGCGGAGGAGACGAATTATTGAATAAAGTCAATATTTTTTTGTTTTCTTTGCGTACAAAAAGTATTCTCGTAGCTTCGTAAAATTACGGTTGAACCCCTGATGTCACATGGATTATTTTACCGATCTCCATGCTACGTTTCTGGACCTTGATCGTGATAATTACATTGCTGTCTATGGGAGGGTCAGAGAGCTCTCAGAATTCATCAAAAATATCTTAATTTGTGGTCTTACTGGTTTGGAACGACATGAGGGTCAGTAATTAATGACAGAATTTTAATTTTTGGGTGAACTATCCCTTTAACGTCATGGCCAATCAGAGGCTTTTAAGTCAGAATCTGCTCAATACGCTAGAGTTTGTTCAGTGTGAGCTCTGCACACTCATGAATTGTTTCGCTGTAACAAACAAAGTATGTAAATGATGTGAATAAGAGATTCATTGTGCAGTATAGACAGTTTTTTATTCTAAAAGGAGTTTTCACTCAGTCAGTGAGCTTGTCCTGCGGGTGAAGGGATATCAGCTTCATTGCTCTTTGCTTAATCTCTTTATATATCCGATGGAAAGAACCAAGTCATGTCCAATTTTATTTATTTTTTGCTTATTCAATAATATGTTAATAAGAAAAACAAAACAGTCACTACTTCTGTATCTTTTATATGTATGTAATTTTACTTTTTTATAAATTAATATATGGCAGGAAATGTCACATCCTTGACCAGATTCTTTTTAAATATCTTTGAGGTAAGTAGCCATGTATTTCCGAAGTACTGAGAACCATTGCAGTTGCAAGATAATGCCTTTTTATATATTTATTTATTTAGTTGTTGTTGTTGAAATTAGTCTCAGGTTCAAATATTTAATAATAATAAAAAAAAAGCACATCTGTACTGCAGGCTATGAGACAAAGTGGGACACTCGAAGACAGTGACTTTGCTGGTAAAATTAAATTAAGATTAAAGGTAAGATTCAAATATGAGGAAATTATAAATTTATTCCGTCATTTAGTGACTCATGTTGTTCTAAACCCATATGAATTGCTTTCTTCCATGGAACACAAAAGAAAACATTTGGAAGATTGCTCTGGTCCGTCTGTGCTGGGAACTAAGACTTGCAAGCTTCAAAAAGCAAGCAAAAGTATCTTTGTTTCTAAGACTTGTGTGTTATACAGTCTTCTTAAAGTCCCCCTGTAGTGAAAATCAAGTTTTTTTATGTTGTTTATTTGTCTATATGGTGTTTTTAATATGCCTTTAGACAAACCATGTGCCAATCTATTAATCAACACCATTGCTGAGTATTTTCTCCTTAAAACTGTAGTTTCCCAAAGGCTGACCCAGAAATACGGTTTGAAACAGCCCTTGGTTTGCTACGTCACCAACCAATAACCAATCACGTCAAGGGATCGATTCCTATCACTAGCATGCAACATATACCAATACCAGCACAAAACCAAAAATAAATTAAAGCAAAAGACCCATGAAGCTGTGGTTTAATGTGAATTTAGAACCGCTAACTTGCATTATAACCTGTGGCAACAGTGTAAAATTAGCCCGGAGTCAGACCCACCTCTCCCACATCGGCGTCTGCACTTCACACGTGTATGCTCGCGGGCACTGGTGTGACTGAGTGGAGGCGGGACTCATTTGCATATTCATAGATCAGCGTATAGTAAATGAGGCAAGGGTGTAGAGTTGCATTCAAGCTATTTTAAGGAATGAGAAAATTATTTTCACAAGAAAAAACATTTAAATATGTAATTTTGATGATCAAAGATAAGTTTTAAGGGATAAAATATTTGACTACAGGGGGACTTACTTAAGTCATAACAGCTTTGTTTGGGGAACAGACCAAAATTGTTATTCACAAAACCAGTCTGAATCAGTCATTCACACATTGGACAGACATGGTTCTAATTCAAAATATATTTTGCTAATTTCTAAATGGAAGAAAAGAAAGATGTCAACAGCCAATGCAGAAATGAAGCTCTTGCTCTCACAGCTAATCTCTCAGCATGATAAGAATAAGACACTCTGGCACTATCACAGGGTAAATGAGATTACGTGACAGTCTGGACAGTGTGATTGTGTCTTCTGCTCATCCAGGGAATGTAGAGAACCTATATTTTTGTCCACTATTAGGAGATAATGGCATGTCATGGCAAATCTGTGATGTCTTATGTTGAATGTGTTTTCCCACTAAGAAGGTTGATTTAGTGTTGCTTGCAGAATGCTGGCAGCAAGTTGTGTTGGAGTGTGACTATCGCTCTCTTTCTCACACATATGCTTTACTATCGTCACTCCTCCTTCCAGCCTCTCCTCTGCTAGTACATGTTCTGTCTGTAATATCTCTTTCTGGCAAATCTTCACAGTGGAGCAATGCCAACAACATTAACAGTGTGGGACATCTGTTGGAAATTCAATTACTCTGTCTTGGATAATAAGTTTGTTATATGTGTAAAAAGTTGTGTTTCTGCTTACAACTTTGATGAAAAGGCCTGCTTAGATCAGCATTAATCCCCATGCTGGTTTATGATGGTGTGATGCTGGTCTAACTGGTAAACCAAATGTTGAAATTTGTTGGAATTTTCATTGTGACCACATTACACGCAAATTTTATTAGGGCTGGGATCCTTTAGACACCTTGCAGTTCAATCTGATTCAGATTCTACGAATCATGATTCAATTCTATAATGATTCTTATATATTCTTTCTATAATGATGACTTTTTTTGTTACTTTTTAAAATATTAAAAATAATAATAAATCTGAATAATTTAAGTTAAGAATTATTATCCTTAACATGATCCTCCTGTCCGTCCTCTCATCACTGGGCATCACAGGGATTCCACTTCGCCGGTTTGAATCCTATCTCACTGGTAGGTCTTTCATTACACCTCTCTTTATCTCCTTGCACTGGCTACCGGCTGCGGCTCGCATCAAGTTCAAGACATTGATGCTTGCACATTGAACAGCCACAGGCTCAGCACCCGCCTACTTCCAGTCACTATTACAAATCTACATCCCCTCCAGAAGTCTGAGATCCGCTAGTGAGCGACGCCTCGTGGTACCATAACAGAGTTATTTGAACAAATGCCTGAAACTTGGTATTACGAGCACTTCCTGTGTCTGTTTGCCTCTTTAAGAAGAATCGCTTTATGTATTCCTCAATTGTAAGTCGCTTTGGATAAAAGCATCTGCAAAATGACTAAATGTAAATGTATTAACTAAATATAGCTTCAAAACATGCAAGCAAATATAAAAGCATAACTGACTTTTTATATTTATCTCACGTCATAAAAGCACTTTGAGCGTAAGTGTGTTTTGTGCATTAAATTTATACTGCCTTTCAAATAGCATAAATTATCTTCATAGAGCATTTGGAAGGAAAAAACACTGAAATACTGGCGGATGAAACCGCACTTAGTCAAGCAAAGCACACTTTTCTCACAGTGCATATCCTATGCAACGAAGCCCGCGAAAGCCCTAGTATTTTGCTTCAACCATGAAACTTTTTGGTTATATACTTTATTTCATGACTTTGTGTGTGTGTTTATGTATAATTGGCAGCAAGCAGTATAAGGTTGTCTCTAGTGTACATGAATGGCAAGTTTACAGAATCAATGAAGAGAGAATCGTGATATCAGACATTTTTTTCCCCCTCGTACCCATTATTTATACTACAAAATGGTGTATAATGGGGCATAAGTATGTCAATTGGGGCACATGTCAAGAGATTCTGGTCTGTGACAAGAATCACGCCGTGTCTGCAGATTTGTTTGCTGTGCATTCATGCCGCGACTCTTCCATTCCATGTTGGATTTAGAGGGATTGACTGTGGAGGCCACTGGAGTACAATGGACTAGTTGTCATATTCATGAAACCAGCCTGAGATGATGTGTGGCGTGGCATGTTATCCTGCTGGAAGTAGCCATTACAAGATGCCTTATGCGACCATAAAGTGATGCACATGGTCATTTAATGATGCTCATTTGCTATCAGGGAAATAATGCGTGTCAAGGAAATATTCTAAATACCAGCCTGAACTGTTGACACAACCATTTACACCCAATTGTGCTCATATTATCTGCTTGACATATTTACAATTTTCTACTTTGGTTTTAGGGAGCTTGTGCTCAGTTTCCTCTGCTGAGTTGAGTGGAAACTGCTGTGTTCTGCTGCTGCAGCTCATCAACTGTTGTAACACGTAGTTATTTCAGTTACTCTCTCTCTTCCTGCCAGCTTGAACCAGTCTGGCCATCCTCCTCTGGCATTTCTCACTAACAAGGTGTTTTCACCCACAGAACCGCCTCTTCCAGAATGTTTGTTGACTTTCACACCATTTTCTGTAAAGTGTAGAGACCACTGAAAGTGAAAATCCCAGGAGATCAGCAATTTCTTTAACATTCTCATGATCTGTTTGAACATCAACTATGTCTGCAGGCTTTCGTGCATTGTATGGCTTCCACATGATTGGCTTATTGAAGTATTTATACAGCCCTCTCCTTATCATCGGCCATTCAAGTACACACAGAATTATTTGTAGGCCATACAATTCTAAGCAATAATGAAACAAATACTTTACATTGAATGTGATAGCTGAAACTGCTTCCCTTTCAAAAACCGTATTCCAAAAACTAGGCATAGTGGTTCGCCTGTTACCTCAATCAATCAACCAATAGACAGATAGATAGATAATAGTCAGTTAGTAAGTTACTTAGTCCATGTTCTCTTTAAAACCCCTACATTTTACATCCACCTTTATTTTCTGGGCAGTTTTCAAAAAAGAAATTAAATTTGAGAAAAACACTAAACTTATGATTTGTACTCAAAGTTGTGTTCTTGAATTGCCTCAAATAGTCTCAGATTCTTGAAGTTTTCCATCCCAGCTAAGAAAAAAAGCTGAGAAAATTGTGTTTTGACTAAGTCCAGATTGGATTCAAAATGATGAGCAAAACACAGATGGAGTAGATGGCTTCCATCAACACATCCAAAGCTTCACAGTCCTAAACCACTTCCTGGTTTGATATTTCATTCAGTAACGTTAGGCAGTTTGAATTCATATGCTGTTTAATGATTGCATTGTTTTACATGTTCATCTGCTTACATATGCAATCGCTTGTTTCTGCTGCTTCTTCACAGAGAAAACAATGAAAGATGGAAAATTCTGTCAATGGCGGGGAAAGAGTTAAAAGTTTTGTTTTACTTTGCATGATTTTGTAATGCAGTAAATTGCATAAGTGATTGTATTGTTTCCATGTATTTACGTCAACGTTTACATGTTTACGTCAAAATCTTACGTCTCAAAAGTTGTCAAAAACTCTGATGCAGATCATGCGAAACTGCATGATCTCTATAGCTGTTTGGACGTAAGGGTTTAGTTGACTTGATCTTCTCTGGAGCTTGAAGGTTCCCTGCAGCTGTGTGTATGTCAGCGCGAGCTTTGCTGTTGTGTGTCAAATGCAATGTGTGTGAATCTGGGAGAGATCTCTGGAGACCTTCAGGTCATGTGATTCTTCCTGTGTCGGCCTGGTGCTGATCTGCCTCTCCCTCCATCTCTTTCTCCTCTAAGGTCTTGTTCCCACAGTACACTCCTTTCTTGCTTCAGGACATAGAGCAATGTAAGCAGCTGCTGTGGATCCATCTGATATCAGAAGATATCCAATTATTTTCCATCTTCTGTCTCCAAACTTCCGTGTTTTTTCTTTTTATTTGGAGAAAGGTTTTTTTTTTTTCATTGGGTTCTCTCGTTTGGACAATCCACTGTGTCGTACTTAGGGAACCACTCACATACTTACACACCCGGTTCTTGTACCCCTGTGAACCGCACAGAGAGGAAAGCCCACCTACCTTGAAGTCAGCTCTACTCGTTTAGCCCCTGAACCCAGGCCTGACTGGTGCATTTGCTCAATTTCTTCCCACATCTCTTCAAACCCACATCTGGCAGAGTTTAGGTGTGACAAGGTCCGCTGAGCGTTCAGCTTATCGAATTCTATGGCTTCCTTTTGCACTTAAAGTCTCTATTTTGTGAGAGTATGTGTGCAATTGAGAAAAAGTGAAGTTGAAAGGGGAAATGTATAGTCTGTAAAGATAATTACCAACCCAAACACATTTCCAAACACATCAGATGTGTTAGTCATGGATCACCGATTAGCTGTTTTTCTTCCATTTCACAATCTGATGTTTCAGACTGCCTTGTATGTTTTTCAGAATGGAAAACTGATTGTGTGCATAGTGCATCTTGTACCCTGAGATGTACGGACAACAAACAAACACAAAGGCAGTGTTGTCTCCATGCATTCAGCTCATCTACCCCATTCAGGGAAGTGGGCCATGCTTGGCAGAAACCTCAGCAAAAGAGACACACAAAACGTAAAACACTGCAACAGTACTTGTCGCAACAAACCCACCTGCTCATTTCACTTTCACTACACGCTCCTCTACTGTCTGTGCTGAGAGTGGTCCCAAAACAGTAAACTGACCCTTCACCAAGACTGACCAATTCTGGCTTAGCAACTTTGGACATCTGCCATTTTGTAAGACAAGCTTTTGCTCTTGCTTCATTGTTCTGAATGAAATGATCTAGGAATACCAGTATAGGCTTATTGGAAAAACCTAAATTTTTGCAAAACTCTGTCTGAAAACATATATATACAGACAATTCACTGAAGAAATGAACACTAAAGGCAGTAAAGCACCAACTACTTTTATTCTTTTTCACACAAATCATGATGACGTCGCATTTTATCAATTAATTATGACTTATTTCCATCTGGTTCCTTGCACAGTACCATGTTATGACCTCAAAACACTTTTACCATAGTGCCTGATTTATAAACTAATACATTTTGATGTTTGCATCACATAACCAGTGACATATGTTTTTTCTAATGTAGTAAACTTGCTTGGAAGCACACCTGGTACAGCATTGCAATGTGAAGAACTCTGGTACGAGTCTTGTAAAACATGAATTAAAAAAAAAGACCCGTAGAAACAAGCTAAAGCAGTTTGGTTGCATTTTTATCTCAAGTTTGATTTTGTTAACACTATTGGTTAGTTTATTTCTATCAATTATGTTATTTTCAAATGTAGTGAAGCACTAACCTTTCAGCACAAAACATTGAAACTGAACACGCTTTTAGTGCCACTCACTGGACATTTCACATTAAAGTGTTGCGAAATGTACAGAAAACAATGTTATAGAATTTTGAAAAAATGTTGCCACAGGCACTTTTTTCCAATGGGCCTAGGTTGAAAAATACACAAATATGTCACAAGCTTTATATTTTAAAGATTTACCAAAACACCAAGTCAAGAAAGCTTTGCAATGTCACAATTCCGTCTAGCCCTTATAGGAATAATGTCAATACATTTTTCAATCATGCTGTTCACAGAAACTTCCCTGTTCATTCCTATGGGACATTCCAAAAAGCCTAATGTATTTAAACACAAAAAAGACAGGACCGTTGTCTCTGTCTCTTTCTTTTTCTCGCGTCTCTTCTAGGGGTGTGCGATATATATCGTCTGCGATAATATTGTAATTGTTGTTTTAATGATGTGCGATTTGACATTATGGAGTATTTTGCAAAAACCATTCAAAAAACCTACAGAGTGCACGCATGCATACATATGTGAAGTCTAGACTATTGCGCGTAGCCTATTTAGAGTGCGTTCTTTCACTGTATGATTCAGTCTATTAAAATGCATTTAGAATGATCACAAATTCAAGACATGATGGCAGAAAATGTATATATTTATACCATTTCATATAGTTAATCAATTTCACACGAAGAGTGCCGTTTTTCTCTAAATATTACCATGATTACAAATGTGATATTGATTTTTTACAACAGTTCAATAAACAAGAAGTTAATTAACAGACTTACGCTTTTCCTCTTTTTGCGCTAACTTGACAACAAAAATAATTCCAAACACAGCCACAGCGCTGTTTTGAGTCTCTGAGCAACATGACGGTGTTTAGTTACTGAATGAATCAACCGTTTAAATGATTCGGTTCAATCGCAACGACATTATTTCTGCATTTGTAATTGCAGGTTAAATGCATTCATGTCTTGCATTAAACAGCGTGTATATCTAAATGCCACTTCAGATGCAGCTTCGGTGTTGATTTAATTTGCTTGGTAACAGCCGAAATGTCTTATTATTCTAATTCACTGATTAAATGTAAGAATTTGACTCAAAAGATAATGGACACTTTTAGAAAAAGTGGCTTTATAAAGGTAAAAATGCCCATAAAATGTAAAAATCAGTTTAAACTTATTGGAAAAGATATATGAAGAATATAAAAAACTTTAGGAGTCAGCTGTCCACGGCAGTCCTTACGGAACCAGCACAATAACACACTCTGCAAAATATCGTATAATTATCGTTATCAGAAAATATCGAGATATTATTTTTTGTCAGTATCGCACACCTCTAGCTCTTCTTTGAAGGTGGACGGTCTAACTGGCCATTTGACTGAAATCAGAGATGCTTGTGTCAGTGATCGCATTGGCCTCAGAACAGCTCCAGAAAGCACACACAAGGGGGATTTACAAAGACAGGAACTCTAACTTAGGAGGTATTAAGCTGTCCCACATAAAGAAGTTAATGGTGGGGCAGCTGGTGCCATAACATTAGCCTCCACTGAGCTCAAAAGACAACATAAGATAAGCGGTAGATTAGCTCTCACCCACACACAGGCAGTCCGTACCAGTTACCACACATGCCCTCTGTGCTTAACTAAACACTTAGAGGCCAAGATAAATAGAGAGCATGGGAAAAGTGGTCAGCTTTTATGGACATACCAAGCTGAGATGTTGTAGTGGCCAGCATTTTTGGGTTTTAAGGTCGTTTTTAAGAAGCTAAATCTCATCCTGTCCACTTGAGACCCCCCACCCCCACCACCCAAGTCACTTCTAACACACACATACACACATGCACTTACATATCACTTAAACACTTTCATTACAAGTGGATCTGTAAATCTAACAACTAATCACTAATAAATATGAATATATAAAAATAAACAGTATATAAAGAAATTAAAAGTATATATTGAATATGTTAAAAATGACACGATTTTACTAAAAAAATATTACATTGAAAAACTTTTGAGTGATGCTTTATGGAAGAAAAATAATGCCATATGTCTTTGAAACTAAAAAGCACGCTGAATAGCACTAACTGAAAAAATAATGCATTGCATTAACAGTGCTTGCATTTTAATGCCTTGTATTTCCAGGGCTTGCATTTTTAGGTCCTGAAATTTAACATAGTTGTCTATTTAAGCTGTGAATATTTCAATTCAAAATATTTCACACACATATTTTCATAATTAAAAATTCAATAATTCATATTCACCTTCCAGAATTCACTTCCAAATTATTCAATCTGTTTAAAAATACGATGTATAATATTCATCAGGCAAATTTCGGTCCATTTAATTTCACTTTCCAAATTCACTTCCACAAATTCAGTGGTTAAAATTCGACAGAAAATTCGCCATTGCACATCCGGGAGCTGCAGGAATAGCAGTAGAGCACCGATGCATGATCTCCAGCTGCTGTCAGTCGCTCACCAGCAGGTGGCGCAAGCGGCTGTTGATGAAGACCAAAGCAACAGGTGGATTAAGTCATTCATTCACAAAAACTGATTTGCAGAAATGGAGCAAGCGCTAAGTAGAAGTTTTGATTATCGGGGCCAGTATAAACATGTGGAAAAGCTGACTGTGTGTATGTTTAATTCAACATCTTCGCTGTTTCCCGTAGCCTACATGTAAGCAGCTTTCTCTACCACAAAGGAGATTATAATGCTATTTTACCCAACGTTGATGTACAGAACTAACATTACATCTGAGGAAGACATATATTGCTTTCGGTTGCTTAGTTTCCTTTACTTGTATGTATCATGGCTTGTGTGACGCTGTGCTGTAATACTGTTGTTACCCTCATACGTCACACTCCAGGATTCCCCAACGACGCGTAACGTGCCTGAATTTGCAAATTCCATTTGCAAATCTTTTCTTTTTCTTTTTTTTCTTGAAATCAGTGGTTCGGAACCCATAACAAAATGTTAAAGTCACATGATTTCAGCAAACAATATATACATTTTACCTGGTTTCGGATTAGACACATTTGTGTGCAATAAGAGTTGTACAGTAGTTAAAAAGTCTCTTATTGGCTCAATTAACCAAGCTACAAATTATTAAAATAGCACGTATTTGTACAGACACTTATATTTAATGGTATTGTTGATTTGTTAATTACATTTAATAGATTACATTTTTGCGACTGGTTTGTAAAAGTTGTTTATGCATATGCAAGTTTTCATTGCAATTACACCATTCTGACCAGCAGACATCACCAGCGTGTGGCATTTCAAATGTTTCAAATCAGTGAATCATTTTGCGAAGCAGCTGGTTCAATTGATTCAAAGTTTTAAAAAGCTGAGTTGAAATCAATTGATGAACCTCTCACAGTTATTGATCAGAACTGAACAAACACTGAACTGAGTTTAGCGCTGAGTTTATGCTTGCATAATTGATTGTATTATTGTCCTGTTTATCTCTGTGAAGCTGCTTTCAATCTGTATTGTATAAAGCGCTATAGAAATGAAGGTGACTATCTTGCCCTGTGGAGCTCATGATTATTGAATGGCATGCCTTTGGCAGACAGAGGGCACCACTGCTCTCCTCAAGAGCTGCCGTTGGTGCTGAAGAAGGTGGCTGGGTCATTTGTGTGTGCAGCTAGTGTATGTATCTAGTGTATTTGGTACGTTTCTCTATTACATGGATTACATAAATTTTTCTAACATTTTGTTTTCATTTGTTAGTCAAGAAATAATACAACTGATTGGCAGGCAGTTTGATTGACACGTATTTGAGTGAGTGTCCGTAAGTCACAGAATCTCAGGGTCTGTTTACACGATGTACTAAAAGTGGAAACGTTTTTCCTTTGCATTTTTGAAAAGTTTCTCGTACCGTCCACAATGTTGTCAAAATGATCCCTGTTCACATGGATCTGCGAAAACAGCTAAAAACTGTATAATGCATGTCTGGCCAGTAGTCATTATTTTACTTTGTAAAGAAACATTCCTGCATCCACCCGACCAGATTTCTTGCGACGCGGGATTAAATTCCCGAATAAAACGCGGTAGCGGTCGGTAACTCTGGTGTAATTCGAACGGGAGCGGGCCATCTAACAATATTCTGTTCCCGACGTCCTTTCAGAACAACATATCTGTCCTTTATTCTTATTGACCACCGGTACAGCCTGCACTCAGGACTGTTATGCACGCGTTGCACGCATGAACCAGAGCTTTCTGAGTCACGCATTTTATTTGCGAGGTCTTGCGCAGCATGTGAATAACGATGCTCAGAGCAGGCTGTAGCATACCGGACAAGACGAATAAAATAACATACAATTTTGTGCAGACTACACTTTTATTTGTTAGCCCAGCTCTCTTTCTTTCAGTAGCGGAGATTAAAATGTGAGATTCTGGAAACGATATCTAAATTTGGAACGGTCGGGTCGGGAAGAAAATTATTCTAAGCGGACAGCAGGCGAACAAAGAGTGAATATATAGCGGGAGCGGGTGGGTGCGGATTAGAACCTTGCGAAAGAGGGCGGGAGCGGGACTAAAAAAAAAGTCCCACGCAGACCTCTACACTGCATCTCCGCACATACACATTCTTCTACTGAGTGATGAATACAAACAATCAAGATGGTGAAAGCATGCATGCACATGATGTCACCGTTTTCACAAATTTGTGTTTTTGTAGTTTACAAGAAGGCAATAACAGTATCGTTTCAAGAACTTGCACTTCCAAACCCGATTTCAAAACTTTGCATTTTCAGAACCCCAAAAGGCTAATGTTGTGTAAATGAAAGGCCAAAACACATAAAAAAATTTCAATTTTTTGTTGAAAAAAGTGTTGTATAATTGGCCCCCTAAAGGGCAACCTCTAGGTTTTTCCTGGTTCTTAATCTTAACAAATTCTTAATCTTAACGATCCACTGTTTCACATTAACAACTCTACATATTTGCTGTGTAAAAACATGGGTTGATTTTCACGTTGGTCTGAACAAAAACAGTAGAGGGGCTTCTTGAAAATGCTAATTCATTTTCTGCCAGTAGGTGGCAGAAATAGAGCGGTTTCATTTATACAGTACACAATGCAGCACTGTGCTCACAATCGCTACTTTATCAGGCTTTATATGTAGGCTGGATGAAATGAAAATGCCATTGAAACTTTTCTAAAGACAGTCGGTACCCTTCAGAGATACATTCATAGAAGATCGCCACGTTTTGAATTTGATGTTCATATATATTCAATGAAATAATTGCCTTTTGAAGTTTAATCCTCACATTAAGCCATTTCGTGTTTCTTGTCTTTTGGTCCCCAAATTTAAGACCTCTCGAAATTATAATTAAAGGGTTAGTTCACCTAAAAATGAAAATTAGCCCATGTTTTACTCACCCTCAACGCATCCTAGGTGTATATGACTTTCTTCTTTCAGACGAACCCTGTGTGTGTATATATATGATAGTTTTGAATGTAATGTCACATATCCATAACTCATGTGATACAACGTTGCACATGTGAGGTGAAGCACTCTGGTACGAATCCCGCGAATCTATGGTTCGACAAAACAGCTCAAACCAGCATATAAGGAAGTTAAAATAGAACGGCTTCATCAGTGAATGCGTTTTTATATCACGTTTGTTTTGTTAACACTATTGGGTAGGTTTAGGGTTGGGTTTGGTGCAAGAGGTATGTTATTTTCCAACACAATACAGCATTAACCTAGCGACAGTCCACGAACATTTAAATTATGAATCGCCCCAATACGCACCTGAAGCAACGCAGCAATATGTGCCTGCACCAACATAATAAAAAATGTCTGTGGTCATTGTAAGATTTGTTATCAATTATGTACATTTGGGATTTATGCTAATTTTGATGTTGTTTAATAAAGGTTTTAGAATTATTTTAGTGTTGTGTATGACCATGATGGTGTTTTGTATTTGTGTGTATGACACTGTGCATTTTCAGTATTTTAGTACAGCGGTTCTTAAGCTGGGGGTTGCAAAGAGGTAGTGGGGTGGTCGCAAGAAAACTTTTGTTTTGAATTTGTGTAGAATGCTTGCCTGATACCATGATATATGATAGCTAATAGACATGATATAGCAAATTAACTTCTGATTGGAAGTACTCACATGGGCTTACCAATTA
Source organism: Sinocyclocheilus rhinocerous (assembly GCF_001515625.1). Taxonomy (NCBI): domain Eukaryota; kingdom Metazoa; phylum Chordata; class Actinopteri; order Cypriniformes; family Cyprinidae; genus Sinocyclocheilus; species Sinocyclocheilus rhinocerous. The sequence goes on along the minus strand of NW_015627902.1, from coordinate 359,944 downwards.
GCGGTTTATAGTCATCATACTGTAGCTGGACTGCCGATTTGACATGGAGCTGTTTTTAATTGGTGCTGACAATAAAAAGAGTCCAATTGAGAATCAGTCAAAGGGAAAGAAGGCCCAAAGCAGAAAATATGATGATAAGTACTTGGAATATGGTTTCACTCAGACCAGCGTTTCTTCACACATCGTCCTTTATCTCTCATTAGATTGCCAAGACTGGGAAACGACAAATATGGTGACTGATTGTATTGGGCGAATGGCAATAGATGTAAAAAAGCAGATAATGATGAAAATTAAATTGAGTTGGATTTAATTGGATTTGATTCATTTGTACGTGAACATGACATTGAATGGAAGAACTGTGGGAATTTGCTCCGATGGAGTACGGGCATTGACTGCTGGATTGGTGACAAA
>NW_015627902.1:354734-355415 GCF_001515625.1 Sinocyclocheilus rhinocerous | reverse complement strand
AAAGTACGGGTCGTTGCTTCGTTTGCAGTGTGGACACATTGCATGATACACTGGCAGGCCCTTGTGGCTAAGAAAATACCTGGTAGAGACTGATCTCATGACAAAAACGTACCTGTGGGAACTTTTTTGCAAGATGCGAAATGTGTAGCGCCATGTACATTTTGTGACATATTCGATGTGAAATGTCCCCTAAGTGGCTCTAAAAGAGTGTTTGTTTTTTCCCCCGGAAAAGATGAACGTACATATGGTATGTTTTATGTGACAGTGGTTTTATATGTGTCACCGCAGTTCTGAATTGAAATGACTGTTGAGTGGCGCTATAAGTCTAATGCTCCATGATGTTTTAAATTAAAGTACCAGCTGCACTACATGTTCAATCTCTCATCTTTGTGCTCTTTCATCATGAGTCATGTTTTTCACGGGATTCATACCCAAGGATTCCACATCCTAAGTCCAATTTCGTGCCGGCTGAGCTACCAATCAAGCTTGTTACGTCCGGAAAGTGAAACATATGGAGCTGTAATCATAACTGTGTATGAAAACAATCACAAAACTCTGTTCATGAAAGGGGGTCACACATGAAAGAAGGTTAAGGACTCCTGTTTTAGCATTTACCAGGGGTCGGTAACCTTTTGGGCATTAAGTGCCATTTTTAATATTTCTGGTTAACCACTGTGCCAA
>NW_015627902.1:338266-353940 GCF_001515625.1 Sinocyclocheilus rhinocerous | reverse complement strand
CGTTTTTAAATGGTCAGATAAAAATCTATATTTAATTATGATACAAATCTCTTCTGAAGCATTTTTCCATAAATAGTTTTTTTTTAAACTTTTCAAAAATTTCTTTATTTTAACGTTTAAAGTAGACTTTGAATAACAGATTTACAATGTGACCGTACTGAACACCACAGTATGTGTGTGTGTGTGTGTGTGACAAGGCCAATTGTACATTAAAAAGTTAAGTTTAATAACCGTTCTATATTAATGTGCTGCTTTAATTGAGGTAAACACATCACTGGCACAAAGAGATCGGAGATCGCGCTGTGTACACACAGAAAGATTCAGGAGCTCAGAAACTTGTTGTCAACGCTGCCCTGTGACTTTTATTAATTAATACCGAATCGCTACATTATATTTCTCTGCAATGAGGCGGTAAAATCGCTGCTTTTGAAGTAACTTAACTCCTTAACTAAAGCTTCATTGTTTGTAAAGAAAGACACAGACGCAGGTAATTCATACACGCAACTTTAAAGTCTCTCTCTCTCTCTCTCTCTCTCAAAATGGCCATATTTGAGGAAAACAAGTTGAGAAGATTGTATCACTGCATATAGCTGTTGGTAATGTAACATTTCTATCTTAAAACCATTTCCATCTAATCTCGCTCGCTTTCAACGTTAAATTGAAACTTTGCGCTGGAATGCGTGCTCTGCTTCTGTGAACAACAAAGCCTGCCTACTTTGATTTGATTGGCCATCTAAATTTTTTTGACATTGATGAGTTGATCAATGATCTGAAGCGCCTCGTATGCGCAGCAGTCACATGCGCATCTGTAGACTAGCGCAAGTTAATTATCTCACTTTAATGGAGTTTATAGCTCCTAACAGGCTGTGTGACTATAAGGAATGATTGCCTCAAAATGTACGTCGGTATGCAGTTTTACCAATTGCTCGCGTGCCAGTTATTATCCCTTTGCGTTCCATAGGTTGCCAGCCCCTGGTATATACCTTAGCATGTGGAAATGTTGCTTGTGATTCTCAGTGATTCTGTCTTTTTCACTGCCTGTATTATTATGGTGGTTATCAATATATATATTTTACAGGTTAATATATGTTCAGTCCCGTAAAGCCTAAAACGCTAAATTGCTACCGTATTTTTATGGGCAACTACTTCTGCTGTTTTTACCGTAATTTCACAGATTTTTTTTAATGGCGTAAAAACGTGAAACAAAGACGAGTAACAGAGCAGCAGAAAAGAGAAGAAATTTGGAAAAATGGCACTAAAGCAGCTAAGCCTCTGCTAATCTTTAACCCGCCCCCACCTCCACCCGCCCCGTTCCCCAGATCAAAGCCACCTTCTACCTTGGGATTTGGCTCCTCAATTAGACGGATTAGTATCAAATCGAGTTTTGATTTGCTTCCCATTGTTACGTTCTCAGTGGGGAAGCAGGGCAGAGAAAAGGAGCACGTGAGTGACCCAGAAATGCTGGATGCAGTCCTGCAGAAAGAGGGGCTCCCATGGAAAGGGGCCCCCCTGTATTTAGAGGCCCCGGAAACATGCATTAATGGCCAGTCAGAGACGTTTGAGTGGAACAAAAGGCAGCAGCTCAGCTTTTTTCCTGCTTCCCTTTGCTTCAGAGCCACTAGATGTGGACAAGAGTGCTTGCCAAGTGACTTTACATGAGAATATTTGATTGGTAATAAAGGCAAAGCTTGAATGAAGGGTTTCTCTAATGCTGAAGTGTCCGGGCACGTCTATATGTGTGTGCTTGGATGAGTAAGTCTGCACAGACTGCACACAGTTGAGAATCTGCTGAAGGAATGGGGGGGTTATGTGGTGAGGTAAATTCAATATTTTATTTAAGAAGCTCTGAATTGCTGGAAATCTGCTGACAGCACACATTGTTTCAGTTTAATTCCAAGCCTGAGTGTGGAGGACCAAAATAAATCACCCTGAGAAAAGTACACACAAAACTTTTCATTTCAGTCCAGTGGTACAATGTGTTATGTAATGTACTGTGTGTTAGCATAATGAGATAATGTTTGAAAGATTATTGTATTGAACTCCCTCTTTTCTAACAATAGTTTTCAGCCAAAAAAACTCTCATACTTACTGCATTTATTACAGTTGTTTGTGCAGTAAAAGTACAAAAGCATGTACCAAATGTATTTATACCAAATATTCCAGTATGTGCATTAAAAAAATTACTAGTAAGTGCTCTGACCTCGACCTGTAAATGTTTTAACTGAGATTTTATTCTTTTTCTTTTAGGTATTGTAATATATGTTTGTATGTTTCTCAGGAGATATTAAATCTCCTGCCAGGCTGTTATTGAAAATAAGAACTTGTGGTTAATTAACTTGCCTGGTTAAATAAAGGTTTAATAAAAAATAAAAATGTAAAACAGAAAGTCAGCATTATGAGAAAAAGAAAATTACAGAGATGCATCTTTCACAGTTTCTCCACAAAACTGCTTCAAAATGGTGTTTGTAAATCAAAAGGGTCAGCAAAAGAACAATACTGTATACTAATTATATTACATTATATATGAATATAGTATTTTATTTATTGCAAGTTTGCAAAACACCAAATCTTGTTGGACTGCTCTACTTAAAATTATTTTACTTAGTTAGCTCTCTGTAGGACTTGTTTAATATGATCTTATTATCATCATGTTATCATTATCATTAGAATTTTATCATATGTAAACACATTTTATTTTATGTTATTTTATAGTAGGACTGTAATAATAATAAACATTACTAAATAAAAACAAGATTATAAATATTACTATTGTCAGTAAAATAAAAGATTATTTAAGAAAAATAACAATAATTATTTTTATTGTAATGTAACTTTACATTACAACTGAAAACTTAAGTCTCAATTTCTTCATTTTCAAACGTTAAACCATCAAGCTTTAAAGCAACAAACATCGGTTACATTTTATATTAAGTGGGGGACTAACTATTTAGGAACCAAACTTTGTTTTATATTTATTGACAAGTCTAGGTAAAGATAAGCTCAGGGTTGGGATCCCAAATGTGATAATTAAAGAATAACCATTGAAAAACACATATTAGTTACAGGGTTGAATGATTTGGTATGTTAAGGGTGTAAACTATGTAATTTCCTTGGTGTCACAATTCTATGGAATATTTCTGGTTTTCAGTAAATCACTGTGGAAACATGACAGAAAAATGTGTCAACATTCTGACACATACAGTTGGGAAGGAGAAAACCAGAGATCAGAGAAAATGGGCAAGTATTGATAGGAGCTCTAATTTAAAGAAACAAAGGGCACATGAGGTGAAGACAGCCGAACAACAGAGTTACCAGAAAGTACGCTGTGTCATGTCTCACTTTACTGAACCTGACACACCCTTCTCTTTTCTCCATTTATGCTCTGTAATCTACCTTTCTTGCTTTTCTATGCCAGCACCAAAACCATACAAATAACCCAGGAACTTGATAAGTGATATTATTTAGACTCCATATGGTAATGATGTATTCTGACCCTGAGACATCCAGATTTTCCGTAATTTTTGTTTGCCTACTAAATATATATAGCGTAGTCTTATGCCTTTAATATTTTTAAGTATTCACCCAAAAAAAAAGAAAGCCAGTTATTTCTATCATTTGATATAGTGTTTCAACTTACATTTCCAAACATTCCTTTTGCCATTGATTGTAATAATCCAGTGAGATTTTTGTATGAACTAGGAGTCTGACAACAGCCAGTGCTCAACACTATATAATACATATTATAGTATATATTTGGCATCTGCGTCCTGTCCTTGTCATGCTGTAGAAATCATTGGTGACTTTTCATTTGAGGCATCTCATCACCAGAGACGTGGTGATGTAACGAGTACAATAGAAGCAGTAAAAAGAGGCTCGGTTGAGTGCTTGGAAGCACGTGTGTGTGTATTGCAGACGAGACTGAAAGCACATCGCTGTGTAAACAGAGGACGACTCATCTCAGTGTGTAACATTACTGTGGAGATTTTGAAGGTTTTAATCTGAGAAAGCATTGGTAGCTAGAGAACATGCAATGCTGTTTAACTGCAGATCAGCTTGAAGTGCAAATCGCAGAGGGCTGAAGGAGACTAGTGATGGGTTTCAGTGTCACTGCTCTGAACAACTACACCCTTAGTGTTACGGGGCTGACAAGACGTGAGACGTGCGGATCCATGTGCAAGCTTTTATTTAAAGCAGAAGAGGTCAGAAACACAGGCAGTGTCGAACAATGGCAAACAGGTATATGGCGGACAAGACACAAGAATAATCCTAGGGCTAGCGTAGGTCAACGATCGGCGAACAGAATCAAAAGGGCGAGACTAGAGGGATAAATCCAGGAAAACAGGCAAAGATCAGAAACCAAGAAAACAGACAGGGCAAGACTAGGCTAGGACTGGGAAACTAACGAGGGCTCTGTAAAGTAACTATCACTGCTGGCGATAAGCGCATACAATACTCGGCAGTTTGATAGGAGTCAGATTGAGTGATATATAGTGAATGTGTGATTGGATACAGCTGTGTGCAATCAGTGCTGTGTGCAATCAGTACAATGGATGATGGGATATGTAGTCCGGGATGATATGCAACAGTTTGTGTAGTGCGAGAGTCAATGTAATGGAAAGGGTGACCTCTGATGGCAAGCAGACGGAAGTTCATGGACCGGATTCGTGACACTTAGCACTGTGTTCAGTGTGTGGGAGAGACCAGAGAAACCTGATGAACCCATGATGCTAAAAATAAATTGTCAACAAACTCACCTTTTTAGTCTATGTTTAATAATATCTATGCTGTGTCAGTTGTTTCTTCGAAAAATACTTTGTTATATAGTAAGGGGAACATTAAAACATTTCTTCAGCGATATCACTGGAAAATGGATAGACATTGTGTGTTGTGATTCATGCACTGTTAATCGTAATTTATTATGTGCTCTTTATAGTTTATATTGACTATATTATATTATATAATTTATGTTTATATATATATTTATAGACCTTTCTATAAGTTTGGGGTCGGTAAGATTTTGTAATGTTTTTGAGTGAAGTCTCTTATCTGTGGAAGCCTGTTTGCACCACTGAATAAAAAGTACAAGGTAATTGCAACTTTTAATCTTAAAATTCTGACTTTTTTTCTCATAATTGTGAGATATAAACAACCAGTTGTGATTTATAAAGTCCAGTTCTGAGGGAAAAAAAATCTATTTTCTTACAGTTGCGAGTTTATATCTCGCAATCCTGACTTTATAACACACAATTGGGAGTTTATATTTCACGATTCTGACTGACCGTTTATATCATGCAATCCTGAGAAAAAAAGTCAGAATTATGAGATGTAAAAAAAATTAAAAAAAAGTAAAAAGTCGCAATTATCCTTTAAAATTTTTTATTCAGTAGTGGAAATGGGTTTCCATACTTATCTGTGAAGTCCCAGACATATCGTGGCCATGAATTAAGAATTTGTTCCCTCGTTTTAGTTCAATCGTGGCTCTGTCGTACTATTTTGTTCCTCTGTTTTAAGCTTTGTACTTCTGCGCACCAAGGATGTATTTATTTGTTAAAAAAATGCAGTAAAACAGTAATATTGTGAAATATTATTACTAGGGCTGTCAGTCGAATAAAATTTTTAATCTAATTAATTACAGGGTGCTGCGATTAATTAATCTAATTAATCACAAACTAAATTTTTGGCTGTGAAAATACCCCCAAAAGATCATTTAAAGCTATTCTGCTGGTGTGGCGTTACATTATTGTATTAAATACTTAGGCTACAATGGCCTAATATAAAGTATGGAACATAAAAGAAGATAATCTGAGAAACATCTTAGATCAAACAGGAAATGAATGCAGAAGCAGAGGGAGCGGTACATAGTCAGTACTCAGGCGAGGGCTCCCTCTGCTGGTGTGGCGTTACATTATTGTATTAAATACTTAGGCTACAATGGCCTAATATAAAATATAAAGTATGGAACATAAAAGAAGATAATCTGAGAAACATCTTGGAGAAACAGTATTTTGTGTTCATGCAATGAAAGTCACTGGTGACCAAAACAGCTTAGTTATAAACAGTATTCAAAATACCTTCTTTTATGTTGTGCAAAAGAAAGTAAGTCATTCAGGTTTGAAACAACATGAGGGGGAGTAAATGATGACAGAATTTATTTATTTATTTTTGGTAAACTATCCTTTTAATTATAAATTTTTTTAATAAATGAAATGATACTCTAAAGAAGAAACTAAAACTACCAGCAGAAGACTTGATGAAACAGTGCGTGTGCAGTCTCCATGGCTGTGGGAAGTCCTTTTAGAGGAACCAAACGACAAGATTTGGAGAAACGGTCAATGATAACTAGGACAGCAGTGAAGCTGTTGGACAGAGGCAGGTCTGTGACAAAGTCAATAGATAGATGGGACCAGGGACGTTGTGGGATAGGCAGTGGTTGGAGGAGACCTGAAGGTAACTCCTTGGGGGTCTTTGATTGGGCACAGACTTGACAGGTTTTGACATAAGTAGTGACGTCCTTGGTCATCGAGGGCCACCAGAATTAATTTAGCATAATTCCTGGATGGCCTGAACTGACAGAAGTGTGGACCCATTGCATCACTCTGTGACGTAGATTTTGTGGAACATACTGTTTGTCTGGTGGGCAGTTGACAGGTGCTGGCTCTTGTAGTTGTTCCCTTTGTATTTCCTCCATTATGTCCCAGGTGATAGGAGCGATGACAATAGAAGGTGGGAGTATGCATTCTGGTGTGAGGCTTTCAATGGGGAGATCATACTGCCTGGATAGAGCATCTGCCTTACTATTCTTACTGCCTGGGCGATATGTCACTGTAAACTGGAATCGGGTGAAAAAAAGCGACCAACGAGCCTGCCGTGGATTTAGTCGTTTGGCACTCTTGATGTATTCAAGATTTTTGTGATCAGTTATTACTTGAAATGGGTGGATTGCCCCTTCTAACCAGTGTCTCCATTGCCCGACGGCTGCTTTCATGGATAAGAGTTCTTTGTTAATGAGGTTCAAAGCTGCTCCAGAATCGATCATCGCTGTTAATGAAATACAAATATCTTCAGTCTTTAGCTTAATAGGGATCTTGAAGGACTTGTTACTTGGAAGTAAAAAGTGTCCAATATTTACCCGAGAGGTTGTTTGGGCCTTGTGTGGGCACCCTTGACTGCGATGACCTGCTTCACCGCAGTAAAAACATAGTTGGAGTTGACGTCGTCTCATCCTTTCCTCCTCAGATAATCTGGAGAGACCTAGTTGCATCGGTTCATCACTTGGTTTGGTGGTTGATGTTGTCATAGGTTGATTGATGGCTGGCAGAACTTGTTGAAAGCCTCTTGTATTTCTTCGTCTCGGGGCTTGTCTCATCAGATTGTCAATTTTTATGGTGAGAGTAACAAAGTCAGAAAACGATACATTCTCCCCTTTACAAGCCAGCTCTGCCTGCAGATCAGTGTTGAGGCTCTGTTGGAACACGGCTTTCAGTGAAACATCATTCCATCCGCTCTGAGCAGCGAGCGTTCTAAATAAGATGGCATATTCAGCAGCTGTACGGTTACCTTGTGACATATGTAAAATCTGCGTTGATATATCCTTGCCCCCAGCGGGATATTCAAACACTTCTCGCAGTTGTTGGATGAAATAATCAAAAGATCTTCTAAAACGCACATCCGTTTCCCAAACTGCCGCAGCCCAGTCGATCGCCTTGCCAGATAATAACGTCATCATGAAAGCGCATTTCTTTTCATCTGACTGAAACTTGTCTTCCTGGTTATCAAAGTAAATCTTGACTTGACGAACAAAGCCTCTACATTGCTCCGCAGATCCATCAAATTTATCAGGTAATGCAAAGCTTACCGTCTTCGGCGTGGTCGATGGAAGAGACTGGATGTAGTGAGTCAGGTGCTCATTGACAGACTGGAGTTTAGCCAGTTGATCCTGGTATCCCTTTAATACCTCACTTTGATAGGCGAAGGCTGCTTGCAAGTTTGAAACTTCCGCTGGATTCAGTTGGGGCGAAGTATTCTGTAACAGTGAGGCTGAGGCGGCGTTAGAATCCATTTGCAGAAGTTTATTAATAGAAATAACAGGCAGAGAGTCAGTACCGTAACAGCAGTCCAATCTTTCAACATACACAAGGGAGATCCAAAAGGCAGAGACGAGTAAGCAGGCAAAAGGTCCAAACACAATCATCAGTCCAAATCAGGCTATCAATCCAAAGGGGTAAATCAGTAACCGTAGAGCAGATAATCAGGCAGAATCATACACAGAATAGGCAGGCAGAACACAATGGAAACGCTTGGTAAGGCAGGTAAACTGGCAATACTTCGCAATGAGCAAACACACAGTTCCTTGCTAAATACTGATCAAACAGGAAATGAATGCAGAAGCAGAGGGAGCGGTACATAGTCAGTACTCAGGCGAGGGCTCCCTCTGCTGGTGTGGCGTTACATTATTGTATTAAATACTTAGGCTACAATGGCCTAATATAAAATATAAAGTATGGAACATAAAAGAAGATAATCTGAGAAACATCTTGGAGAAACAGTATTTTGTGTTCATGCAATGAAAGTCACTGGTGACCAAAACAGCTTAGTTATAAACAGTATTCAAAATACCTTCTTTTATGTTGTGCAAAAGAAAGTAAGTCATTCAGGTTTGAAACAACATGAGGGGGAGTAAATGATGACAGAATTTATTTATTTATTTTTGGTAAACTATCCTTTTAATTATAATTTTTTTTAATAAATGAAATGATACTCTAAAGAAGAAACTAAAACTACCAGCATGTGGCGGTAAATTCGATTAGTTCACACGGCTGATTCATTCAGGAATTCAGTAAACCGCTCTCTCTACGAATGAGTTACTGAATCATTGATTCACACGATTCGTTCAAAACGTGGATTTATTCAGAAACTAAACACCGCCGTGTTGCTCAGAGACGCACAACAATTCTGCTCTGACTTTTAGGCAATATTTTCGTTGGCAAAATTGAACAAAAACACAAAATTGTGTTTAAAATATAGCACAGTATTAACTTCTTATTTACTGAACTGTTGTATAAAATCACATTTGCACTCGTGTTCTTCGTGACAAAAACAGCTCTCATGTGATATTGCTCTCGCTGCTCGTCTGATATCGCTTATCATATGATATAAATATGAGACAAAATCTCATACAGAGGCATTTCTTGCCCTAATATCTTGAATTTTAGAGCATAACTGCATTTATGGAGTTGTTGCCCTGCATCATATTTGTCAACAGTCCACTGTATGAAATGTACGATGACGTACAGGTCTGGGGGCGGGGCCAGTGCTCTTATTTACTGAACTGTTGTATAAAATCACATTTGCACTCGTGTTCTTCGTGACAAAAACAGCTCTCATGTGATATTGCTCTCGCTGCTCGTCTGATATCGCTTATCATATGATATAAATATGAGACAAAATCTCATACAGAGGCATTTCTTGCCCTAATATCTTGAATTTTAGGGCATAACTGCATTTATGGAGTTGTTGCCCTGCATCATATTTGTCAACAGTCCACTGTATGAAATGTACGATGACGTACAGGTCTGGGGGCGGGGCCAGTGCATTAACTGCGTTCAAATATTTTAATTGCGTTATTTTTCATAACTAATTAAGTTAATGCGTTAAACTGACAGCCCTAATTATTACAATTAAAAATAACTGTTTTCTCTAGTTATATTACATCCCTACTGTGTTATTCCTATGTATGTCTGCACTATCATGTATGTCTGCACTATGTTTGTACTTTCTTCTACACTGGAAGCTCCTGTCGTCAAGTCAAATTCCTTGTGTGTGTAAACATACTTGGTAATAAAGCTCTTCTGATTCTGATTCTGATTCTGATATGTTGTAAATTGTAATTTATGCCTGTGACCAAAGCTGACTTTTCAGCATCATTACTCTCATTACAGTCTTCAGTGTCACATGATCTTCAGAAATCTTTCTAATATGCTGATTGGCTGCTCAAGAAACATTTCTGATTATAATCGATGCTGAAAACAGTTGTGCTGCCAAATATTTTTGGTGGAAACTGTTACATTTTATTTTTTAGGGTTATGTGTGAATAGAAAGTTCAAAAGAACAGCATTTATTTGAAATTGAAATCTTTATAATTTGAAATATTTTAACATCTTAAATGTCACTTTTGATCAATTTAATGAATCCTTGATGAATAAAAGTTTATTTTCATAATGGAATAAAGGTCATATTTGTTGAGGTACAACAATACAGCAACGCGGTTAATATAAAATGTTAAAACATGAACACCCTTTTAACCACTTGTTTCTTTTTTTTTTATATATATGTTTATGTAGCGCTATGATTGGTTGGAATTATATGCTCATGCTCCTCTGTTACTTTCATCAGGACGTCTATTAGTGATGTCTGTGGGAGTTGTGATCCTGTGTGGTCATGCTGAGGTCAGGACTGTGGCGAGACACATGCTTGATCGTCTTAATAATGTACTCTAGTTACGTCTCAAAGCAGCTCAATGTGCTTAGGCAGTACGTGTGTCATATAGTTCATATGGAGAGTGGGATGTAAATGAGCAAACAGAAACGATGAGTGTTTAAGATAAAGTCTGGCTCATATTTATGAAGCGATTGGCTCATGGGTAGCTTCAGCAGCATCAGTATCCTGTTGAGAAGTGGGAGCGGAGCCATGTTCCCCTACATGGATGACAGGTGTCTGGCCCAGCTGATGTTCCTCAGCTATCAGCCGCATAAAGGAAGACAAATATTCATCTACTCATATCACATCCTCCCTGTGTGTGTCTGACGATTTTGATTTGGAGCGAAATATTCAGTGTTTCTCGCTCAGTAGTCTCTGTGTAGGACGACCATGAGTCAGGCAAGACTCAACTGACCGTTTTCTGATCTGATCTAAATTTTTATATACTATATACTGTCGTTATCTTTATAGTTATCTTTATAGTTATCGCTCTTGGTGTGAACGGGGCTTAAGGCACACCTGTGCAATAATCATTCTGTCTAATCAGCATCTTGATATGCCTCACCTGTGAGGTGGATGGATTATCTTGGCAAAGGAGAAGTGCTCACTAACACAGATTTAAACAGATTTGTGAACAATATTTGAGAGAAATAGGCCTTTTGTGTATATAGAAAAAGTCTTAGATCTTTGAGTTCAGCTCATGAAAAATGGGGGCAAAAACAAAAGTGTTGCGTTTATAATTTTGTTCAGTGTATTTACCACTAGAAGAGTTGCCTTGTATTCTGCAAAAATAAAAATAGACGTTTGCTTTTTGAATGCATATGATGCCTGACATCTGACAAATTCGAACCCTATCAAAAAAAATAAATAATAATTTTACGCAAAATTATTAAATACCAAAGCAAAGTGATTACTTTGAGGTAGGCTTTTATTTGAGATACAATGGGATAATATGACATATTTTTCAGCTCTATCTATTGCCCCCAAACACTGTTACAATCGCCCCCACCAAAAGGTGCAACTGAAACACTGACTTCTTGCATTTAATTTAATATAATAGTGATAGTCTTGTCCTTATTAGTGAAAATATATCACGAACCCTATCAAAAAAAATAAATAATAATTTTACGCAAAATTATTAAATACCAAAGCAAAGTGATTACTTTGAGGTAGGCTTTTATTTGAGATACAATGGGATAATATGACATATTTTTCAGCTCTATCTATTGCCCCCAAACACTGTTACAATCGCCCCCACCAAAAGGTGCAACTGAAACACTGACTTCTTGCATTTAATTTAATATAATAGTGATAGTCTTGTCCTTATAAGTGAAAATATATCAATTGTATTATTAATTAATGCACCTTTTGTTTCTTGTATCAAAAGATGACTAGTGTATTTCAAGTAGTCTGTGAGTTATAAAGGAAAATGTAAATGTTTCTTTGAATAAATTGTTTGTCAGATAAAAAATTTGATAACACATAAAAAGTGGATCAATAACCTTATTTTATTTGCTTACTTAAAATTTTTTTTGACTTGTGTTAAAGTACTACTTGTATTCTGCAAAAATAAAAATAGACGTTTGCTTTTTGAATGCATATGATGCCTGACATCTGACAAATTCGAACCCTATCAAAAAAAATAAATAATAATTTTACGCAAAATTATTAAATACCAAAGCAAAGTGATTACTTTGAGGTAGGCTTTTATTTGAGATACAATGGGATAATATGACATATTTTTCAGCTCTATCTATTGCCCCCAAACACTGTTACAATCGCCCCCACCAAAAGGTGCAACTGAAACACTGACTTCTTGCATTTAATTTAATATAATAGTGATAGTCTTGTCCTTATAAGTGAAAATATATCAATTGTATTATTAATTAATGCACCTTTTGTTTCTTGTATCAAAAGATGACTAGTGTATTTCAAGTAGTCTGTGAGTTATAAAGGAAAATGTAAATGTTTCTTTGAATAAATTTTGTCAGATAAAAAATTTGATAACACATAAAAAGTGGATCAATAACCTTATTTTATTTGCTTACTTAAATTTTTTTTTGACTTGTGTTAAAGTACTAATTTGCCCCCAAATCATCCTTTCTTTCTTTCAAATCTGATTTTCATCCTTCCATTAAATGCAAAAGTTCAGAATCCTTTTATTCACTGAATATCTCCTCTTTTGACACAGCTCTCAAACCAGTGTTATTTTAGTATTATTGAGGTACTATTATTGTTGCTTTGTCAGTTTTTTTTATTTTTTATTTGATTTTATTTCAGTAACCATTTATTTTAAAGTAACAAAAATAATTTATTTTTATAGTTTTAGTTTTAATTTATTATATTAACTGTCTCATGGCACATTTTTCATAAATGTCCTGTCTATTATTATTTTGTGGTCATTGAAAATAGAAATAGTCATATGGGTTTGGAACAACATGAGGGTGAGTAAATGACAGAATTTTTATTTTTGGGTGAACTATGGTTTGGAACTTGTTGGTAATGTTGGATCCATTGTCATTTGACCAATATGTTATTCTCAATTTCTTTTTTTGTTTTTTTGCTATAGACTTAGATACTGGTTTATGGCACAGAGGGCAAAGCTTTGCAGGCCTCCCCTCAAGACATGAGCTCATTGACTTCCTCTCCCACCCATTTCCACAAACACTGCCAGTAAAATAATGTCACGATTGTGTTCCTCAGCCCAACGGCATCAAAGACTCATTAAATAATGCGATTATAACCTCATTGGCAAGTGAGAAAAGGCGCAGTTTAAAACAGGCTTTGATGACTGGAGGAAGCATTAATTAACACAAAATTATTTGTTGGCGCTTTCAGGTCTGCTGGTACATAAATGTTTATAGAGCTGAGTATGAGCCTCAGAGAGAGAATAAAAACAGCCTGTAAACAACAGAGGCTTTTTTTGTTTTTTTGCTATAGACTTAGATACTGGTTTATGGCACAGAGGGCAAAGCTTTGCAGGCCTCCCCTCAAGACATGAGCTCATTGACTTCCTCTCCCACCCATTTTCACAAACACTGCCAGTAAAATAATGTCACGATTGTGTTCCTCAGCCCAACGGCATCAAAGACTCATTAAATAATGCGATTATAACCTCATTGGCAAGTGAGAAAAGGCGCAGTTTAAAACAGGCTTTGATGACTGGAGGAAGCATTAATGAACACAAAATTATTTGTTGGCGCTTTCAGGTCTGCTGGTACATAAATGTTTATAGAGCTGAGTATGAGCCTCAGAGAGAGAATAAAAACAGCCTGTAAACAACAGAGGCCGGGAAGAGTCCGACACACCTCTCAACACTTCACCTTTACAAGAAAATGTGACTGTGTTTTTTTTTTTATACATTCTATGAGATTCACTAGTACCAGGCGCTGTGGAGGAAACAGGTGAGTGGAAAGGTTTCAGGTGGGAAACATGGAAGGCTGGATGAATCCAGGGTAACTTTAACTTTAAAAGTGACAGGTTTATTCTGGCTTTCAATCATGAAAGGGCCAATGAACTGGGGACTCAGCTTCCTGCAGGGGAGACATAACTGGATGTCCTTGGTGGAGAGCCATACCTTCTGTCTGGGTTGATACGATGGAGTGGAGGTTCGCTGGACACCAGCATGGCCCTTTTGACGTTGAATGATTCCTTGCACATGGTGGAGAGCGGAGTCCCAAACCCTCTCACTCTCCTGGAACCTGTAATGCACTGATGGTACGTTAGAAGGTTCTCCGGACCATGAGAACAGCGGAGCTTTGAAACCGAGTATGCACTGGAAGGTGGTCAGACCGGTGCTCTGTTCACATAAAGAGATTTGTGCGTACCTGACCCAAGCAATGAACTGGCTCCAGGTGTTCTGGTGGCGATGGCAGAAGGTTCGGAGGTAGTTGCGGATTTCTTGGACCTTCTGTTCTGTCTGCCCATTCGATTGTGGGTGATAGTCAGAGGATAGGCTCACTGTGGCATTCAGTTTTGTCTCTTCAAAAAGACATTGTGGCGGATAAGTAAATAAGTGAATATACAAAAGTGACTTTAAAAGTCAATACTGTATATGGTTCTGACATCAATTACATAATGTGTCAGAAGTTAAATAAACGGATGCTTATATGAATATTTCACCTGCAGATTCTAGGATAGATTCCAGCAGGTTTTGATTTAGCTGCTTCTCGTTTAAGTTCACACACTGCTGTGTGTGCAGCTGTAATGAACACTGCATTTTCTCCATAGAGTTACTGGTAATGATGAGGAGCTCCTCTGAGAGAGGGTGGGAGTAAAGCACACTGTCATGGCTGACAGTCCAGATTCAACACCTCATTTGAATGTTTTCTGTGTTGTTAGGTAACGTTGACTTCTAGACTTGCAAATAATGTTTGCTGGTTTCTGAAATTCAGGAACAGGCTTTCTCTAAAAAAATCTTCTCACAATCCAGTGTGGTTTATTTAATTGATGCCAAATTAAATAAACATAGGGTGCATGCTCAGACCACAATATTGGGCGAATTCCAAACGGCTTTTTTGCGCCCTTGAAGGGCACTTCGGGAAGGGGACGCCATTTGTAGGGAAGTTCCAAACAGAAGTGAACAACTGAATCCCTTCACGAAGGGCCCTTCCAGAAGTCCGTTAGTGAAGGGAACATGCGATGGTCACTTCACGGAAGTGATTTCCGTTTGTGATCATGTGATCTTCGGTTAGGCGATCTTGCGATGCTTTTTAAAGCAAAGTTGGGGTTGATTTCAACTTCACATACAAACGTAAGTAGAATAGGCTAATTATATGTGTCTATTTGTAATGTAATACAAAATATTTTTCATAAGTGAAAGAAATATGATTTAAGACTAGTGTAAGCAAGTTTAGTTTGAAAAAGTTTAAAGGGGTCATATGATGTTGCTAAAAAGAACATTATTTTGTGTATTTGGTGTAATGAAATGTGTTTATGCGGTTTAAGGTAAAAAAACCCACATTATTTTCCACATACTGTACATTATTGTTTCTCCTCTATGCCCCGCCTTTCTGAAACGCGTCGATTTTTACAAAACTCATCGGTCTGAAAAACGAGGTGTGCTCTGATTGGCCAGCTATCCAATGCGTTATGATTGGCCGAATACCTCAAGTGTGTGACGGAAATGTTACGCCCCTTAACATACTGTGATGCCATGTCCGGCCTTAGCGACGAGACAAAAACATTAAAACCCATTA
>NW_015627902.1:336514-337156 GCF_001515625.1 Sinocyclocheilus rhinocerous | reverse complement strand
GTTTAATAGTAAATAAGACACAATTAGACAATATTTGAATAAAATAATAATAAGAAGAAATATGTTTTTGCAACAACTGATGGAGTGCTGAATGCTGCACGCACGCGCAGCGTTGTCAAGGTAACATGTCAGTCATTCCCTTCGCCAAGGGAGTTCCAAACGCTTAAAGGAGACAGTAATGCCCTACACCCTTCAAAGAACACACTTCAAGGGCTCTGCCCTTTAAAGGGAGTAGGGCATAGGGATGCTCACTTCCGTTTGGAATTCGCCCATTATGTCACTGTAATGTTATTCACACTGTTTAGTTGTCATGGCAACACAATGTATTGTGTGGCGTGTTAATTTTAATACATTTCTATATACTAGAAAATGTTTTACAGTTTTAGTGTAAAGTTAACACTATATCAAAAGATTATTAGGGCAATCAAGCATCAGTGTTACTTTAGTAACAATGATATGCTATTATATTTTGAAATGTTATTTAT
Source organism: Sinocyclocheilus rhinocerous (assembly GCF_001515625.1). Taxonomy (NCBI): domain Eukaryota; kingdom Metazoa; phylum Chordata; class Actinopteri; order Cypriniformes; family Cyprinidae; genus Sinocyclocheilus; species Sinocyclocheilus rhinocerous. Next base: position 336,671 of record NW_015627902.1, on the reverse strand, counting down.
TTTAATATTCTATAGTTTTATTAAGCTGGAATAAAATTAGTTTTTATATTTAATAAGTTATATACAGTACATAATATATATATAACATAATATATAACCAGGGGTGCACATAAGTGGTACGCAGGTGCGCATGCGCGACCAAAATAAAAAATGCGCT
>NW_015627902.1:334109-336407 GCF_001515625.1 Sinocyclocheilus rhinocerous | reverse complement strand
GGCATTTTAGTCAAAAGACTATGACTAAAACTAAATCAAAATTTGCTGTCAAACTTAACACTGAAATCTAGGCTCCCCGCTGCCGTTTTCAAAGCACAATGCAAAACTGTGACATTTCATTCCCAGATGCGCTTCAGTCGGCGGCGATAAACCCGGAAGCGCATATACTTACTTGCCGGCAACCCGCCAAAATAAAAGCCTACTGATTTTAATTTTGAAAATGATGAAAATTCATCTTAAAAAAAGAAGTAAATATTAGCATTTTATTTTTAAGTTTACTATAAAATAGTTGTATTTGTATTTAATACTCCCTTTTTATTTTAAAATATAATAGTATTATCACACTTTATTTTTTAGTTTATTATTTTATTAAAAAAATATATATATAATAAAGAGCAACAATATTATCACTACAATTAATTTATTTTTTATAGTTGTATTTAATGGGTTACACTATGTGCAGTGTGAGGACCAAACTAAATCTCCAGGTTCTCTTATGAGAACCAGGCTGAAAAACTTTTGTGCACCCCTGTATATAACTCATGTTTATATATAACATGAGGAGACGTGTGATATTGCTATACTGTATATCAGCATGGCTGTGATTCAGCCACAGGCCGAGTACTGTATATATAAGTAGTGCTCACAAACGGCTGTTGAGTATTCTCAAGTGAAACGAGTGGAGAGCCGGTAGCAGCACTCCTTATGTCACCACTTAAGAAGGGAATTGAAACCCACGGCAAAAAATGTCTTGTCTCTTTTTATGGCTAGTTTGGACAAAAACTATAAACACACATACATGAGCAATATTAGCCATGCGATATGGCTGTATATCAGCACGGCTGTGATTCGGCTGTAAATAAATATCTTTATTTATACAGCAGTTCATTCTGGTTCGCAAATCTGATTGGCTGAGACCCTTTTCCAACGGTGCGATATTCCAGTAGTATCAGCACTCTAAGCATTTCACCATTTGCTGTTGGATCTATACTATTTATTTCAGTGAGCGTCACTGGCAGAAGAGCGAACCCAATATAATTTTACAATATTATTACTGTTATTGTGTCACGGAATGTAGTTTTAAGAGATTTTGAGGTGAGAATGTAGTTGTTTAGACCTCAAATAGGCAATGTGCTGATAACCAGCCATATTGCACGGCTACTCATTTGATATTGCATTTATACAACAGTTCAAGTTACAAGTTACATACACTAATTTAAAGTATATATAAAGTATATGTTAAGTATATTTAATTGCAATAATATAATATATTTAAATAACATTATTTATTTATTTGTCTTTTATTCATGTCAAACAACCAAATCTTAATTTAATATATTAATAATTTGAACACCTGTCACACTTATTTTTTTGTTTTTCCCTTTCTTTACTTCATTTTGCTAAATGTCTTTTATTAAGCTGTTGTTGTAGTGATTCAGTGAAATGTAAAATGGTGAAATGGTTTGCTTGAAAAGAGTGCGCTGTCTCTCTTTACCATGTGTAACTTACATATTATATCTGATGCAATGACATTAAAAGATTTTCTATTGTGACTTAAATCTCCAAACACTTGGGGCTACTTCATAACATAAAAGGAAATAGCTGGCTGTACTTCAGTATGCAATGGATCATTTCATGTTGGCCACTATCAGTGTTTTCCTAAAATTTTCGTTTGCCTCCACCTTGAAACTGTCAGAGGTGGACAGACTTGTGCATTTAGTTTATGCATCTTAGATATTAGACATCTTCGTCATAATGACGTTATTATGTAGGTGTTGATATTGTGTGTTTTCATTGCAGCTCACTTGGCCTTCTTGTAAAACAGATCAAGTTGTGTTATGTTCTTAAAATTTCCCAGCCTCTCCCTAATCGACAGTCTTACAAGTCTTTGGTGTAAACGAGACCCCTGACTACTAGCTAACAAGGCATTAGCTACTATCCAACAGCAGCCCTTGTGAACACGGTTATGGCGGTGTTCAACGCAAATGCATTGTTCCATGAGCTAGACTTCAGTCATTTCCCTTAAGCCGACACACCACAGGAGTTGATTTTTCATAGTACATAAGGCACTTAGCTTTAATTCAGATGAAACATGCTCAGAAGTGATCTCAGTGGGTCATGGCTGTCAGAGGTTTTAAAGACGGGGAGATGTTTCCACATGTGTCAGGGATTCATCACAGTCACTGCAGTCACCAGCCCGGATAATCACCCGATCACAGTCACCTGAGTTCTGATCACCCGCACCTGCTGTCACCAATCAAGCCACACTACAAATACACACACATCACAGTCACTCAC
>NW_015627902.1:315905-333900 GCF_001515625.1 Sinocyclocheilus rhinocerous | reverse complement strand
TCTCACGCATGCACTCCCCAGACACACCTTCCGATCCTGAGCCCATTCTCCCTCCAGCCCTGATTGTAAGCCCCATTCAATGGAACATCGACGAGGACATTCGAGCCGCCACTCTTACCGAACCTGCTCTGCCGGGAGGCCCAGAAGGGAAAACGTATGTGCCCACTCCCCAACGACAATCCCTTCTGGGCTTTGTTCACAATGTACCGGGCTCTGGACACCCAGGCAGCCAACGGACCCTCTCGCTCCTCCAAGCTCGGTACTGGTGGCCCAGTATGACCCAGGATGTCATCAGGTACGTCCGAGGTTGCTCAGTCTGCGCCATGTCCAAGACCCCTCGTCATGTCTGGCCTTGCTTTATGACAACATGTTAACTGCATGACTATTACCTTTTATTACCTCAATGCATTGGTGCATATGCTTGTGAAGGGAAATGAATCGCTCTTTGATCATGCTGGGTCATCCTATGACATTTTCCAGGGTTTGGTGAAAAATGTCAAGCGTAGGATACTGTGCGCTACCGGTCAAAAGTTTGGATTGATTTTGTAATGTTTTTGAAAAAGGTCTCTTCTGCTCACCAAGGCTGATTTCTTTGATTGGAAATACAGCAAAATGGTATTATTGTGAAATATTATTACAATTTTAAAGAGTTTTCTATGTGAATATTTTGCAAAATGTAATTTATTCCTGTGATCTCAAAGCTGAATTTTCATCATCATTACTCCAGTCTTCAGTGTCACATGATCTTCAGAAATCATTCTAATATTCTGATTTGCTGCTCAAGAAACATTTCTGATTATTATCAAAGATGAAAACAGTTGTGCTGCTTCATATATTTGTGGAAACCATGATACGTTTTATTTTTAAGGATTCTTTGAACAGCATTTATTTGAAACAAATCTTTTGTAACTTTATAAATGTCTGACTCTCACTTTTTATCAATTTAACGGGTTCTTGTTGAATAAAGTTAAAAAATAAATAAAACCCAAACTTTCCAGTGGTAATGTATCACAGTTTCCACAATATGAAGCAGCACAACTGTTTTCAAAACTGATAATAAGAAATCAGCATATTAGAATGATTACTGAAGGATCATGTGACACTTTATACTGGAGTAATGACGCTAACAGTTCTGCTTTAAGATCATAGAAATAAATGACTTTTTTAAATATATTAAAATAGAAAATGGCTATTTTAAATTCAAATAATATTTTAAGATATTACTGTTTTACTGTATTTTTAAAATTCAAATAAATGCAGCCTTGTACATATAATTAGTCTTTAGAAAAACTGCAGACTGCCACCATTACACTGTGTTAAAGTTGTGTTGACGTAATTATATTTTCAAGTTGTTTTAAATGTTTATGTTTGTTGATGATAAACAGCAGTTAATGTTTTCCAGAAAATATTCTTTTTTTTTTTTTTTAGCCAGATTACAAGGTGACAGAATTCTGTAACTAAATGTTCAATCATTCTTTGTGGCATTGCAAATACAATCATGTCTATTATGAAGGAATTGGAAAAGGCTGAGTGAAATCCAGGGAGTCCATTTTATTCTGACCAAAATCACGTACAGCATGTCCTTATTATAACTTCTGAACCTGTAAATAGGAACTTACCAGCAGGACTTTCAGGCAGGATTCTCATGCTCTTGTGTTACATCATTTGAGCCTCGCTGCCAGTGAGTAAAGACTCTTGGCAGTACTGTAAGAATTTGGCTGCCAACTCTCATCAGTCTTGATGTTTCGGTCAATACTTCAAGTTATGGCGCTCTATGGTATCTCTTAATTCATGTTCAACCTGACATTTCCCGTGCACAGTCTTCTTTCCCCATGTCCCCAGGCCAACAGCAAGAGGGTGAAAGAGGTCTAAATGTGTTGGCCAGCTGTGGTGAGGCTAAGGCTGTAAGGCTAAACTCAGTTCAGAAACCAGGAAGCAGGGTGCACCCATCTGTACTGGCAGGGTTTGCTCACTGCAGGGACATCAGCGCCTCAGGAAGCCATGCCTGGCCTCAGCACTCCAGGGGCAGGGATGTGGCATGTTTACACACCTGGTATATTTATGGACCCTGCAATGGGGAGACACTGAGTGCGAGGGATCCGACTCTTTACAATGAGCCACTCTCTTTCCCTCGAGACTCCATTTACATTATGTTGGCTTCAGAGCAAGCATTTTCAAGAAGCCTCTTCTGTGAAGAAAGATGAGAATGATGACTATGAAGCCTATAAATTTACCAGTTATTGTACTTGCATTAGATGTCAAAACGTTACTGTATGAATCAGCAAAACGATGAACAGTCTGATTTTAGTATCATTGATATTCTATTTTAGTTGTAGCAATTTTATTTGGTCATTTTTATTAGTTTTTAGTCTGTTTTTGTCTGTCTGTTTTTATTGTTTATTTAGCTTTATTGTAGTACTTTAGATTAAACTAAACATTTTTGTAATATAAATTTTAGTTCATGTTTATTGTGTGTGTGTGTGTGTGTACCTGTTTTTCTATTCTGGTGGGGACTTAAACCTGAATACACACAGACTCATGGGGACTCGTGTCACGAGTCAAATTGAGGTCCCCACGGGTAAACAAGCTAATCAATCACACAGAATGAAGTTTTTTTGAAAATCTAAAAATGCACAAAGTTTCCTGTAAGGGGTAGGTTTAGGTGTAGGGCAATAGAATATATGGTCTGTACAGTAAAAAAAAACATTATGCCTATGGAGAGTCCCCACAAGGATAGCAAACCAGATGTGTGTGTGTGTGTGTGAAATTTTATATATATTCACACCCCTTCATGTTTGTCACGTTTTATGTTCCTGCCTTATTTTAAACTGCTTTAAATTACTTTTTTTCCACATCAATCTACACTCCATACACCATAATGGTAAAGCAAAAAACTGGTTTTCAACATCTTTGCAAATTTATTAAAAATATCAAACTTAAATGATTCCATTGCATAAGTATTCATACCCTTATCTGGGACAGTTGAAATTTAGCTCAGGAACATACATATTGCTTGTAGATGTCACTACACTTCGAGTGAAGTTAACCTGTGGCAAATTCAATTGAATGGGTATGATTTGGAAAGGCACACACGTCTTAATAAAAGGTCTAACTGCATATCAGAGCAAAGACCAAGCCCTGAGGTCAAAAGAACTGCCTGTAGAGTTTAGAAACAGGTTTGCATCAAGCCACACATCTGGGGAAGAGATCAGAAAAAAATTCTGCTTCACTGAAGGGTCACAGAAGCATGTAGTCTCTGTTACCCTTAATGGAAGAAGTTTGAAACAACCTGGACTCTTCCTAGAGCTGGACATCTGTTCAAACTGAGCAACTGATGGAGAAGGGCTTTGGTTAGTGTGGTGACCAAGAACCTAATGGTCACTCTAGTTGAGCTCCATGATCATATATGCAGATGGGAGAAATCTACAGAAGGACAAACATCACTGCAACACTCCACCAATTGGGGCTTTATGGCGGTGTGGCAAGACTCAATCCTCTCTAAATATTTAGTTTAGTATGAATACTTATGCAATGTACTTATTTCATTTTTTTTATATGAAATAAATTTACGAAGTTGTGACAGTTGTTTTTGCTTTGTCAGTATGGTGTATGGAGTGTTGATTGATGTGGAAAAAAAGTAATTTAAAGCAGTTTAACATTAGGCAGCAACATAACAAATGTGAAAAAATTCTTTCATAGGGCACTATATATATATATAGTTTAAAATTTTGTGTCTGTTTCATGTGTACTTGTGTAACTGTAATTTGCTAAACAGAAGGTCAATTTGCTAGACTACTTCTGTAAGTGTGTGGCCTATTTACATGAAAAAACGGGCCCATGACACAGCCTTGCTGAACACCTTACAATTACGTGTCTAAGAAATAATTTACCTTTGCTCTCAAAATTGAGCAAGCATATCTAGGGCAGTGTGCCGGGATGTAATGAAGACACCAATATGATTTGAGCTTCTATAAATTAAGTCATCTGGTGGAGGAGGCATAAAACATGTAATACAGACCTTAGACAGGTAAACATAGATGAAGATGAAAATGAGTCTGTGCCGGATAGTGTCATGGATGTAGCAGGGAAGAGTTGAGGCTTGGATCTAGTTGCAGCAGTTTTATTAAACAGACAAAAAGGTAATCTACTCTGGGAAAAAGACAATCCACAAACCCTACAGCTTTGCAAAGATAACTACTGAAAACTCAAGACACAAACACAGGGCGATATATACACAGGGATAATAAGGAACTAAACTAGACAAAGGTGAACTCAGTAACTTTAGAAACAAACCAGGGCATACTAGTAACCAAGGGAACTGGAAACAGGAACTAAACTCAGGAACACAGAAACCATAGAACCAAGTAAACTTCACAATAAGAGTCTTTAGATAGAATAGCAAGATGTGACAGAAGTACAGTTCCTTTGATTTTTCAGGGGACCAAACATTGCCCGTGAAACGTGATCTAAGACCTTAACTGTATATCTTTCACTCACAGCCTAGTTTTAGTCTACATCTATTTAATTATGGCATCTACCTTGACTAAGGTCCATACAGATGGTTTGTAAAAAGTAGAGCAACACAATGATTTTAGCGCTCAAATGCATACTGGTACACACTGTGCTGCTTTTGAAGAATTTAATTTACTGGACATCATCTTGCAAGCATCCCCACCCATTTCCATCAGAGCAAATGCTTCATCGCCCATGGGTGGACTGAGCTAAGCTCAAACAGGGTGTATCTGAGCATTACACAGGGACAGGACAACTTACATCTGAAGGTTGACTACACACAGGTTTGGTTTAATTTAAACAGAATTACAAGAAATGAATAAGTAAGGTAGAATAAGTTGTGGAATAAATGTGATTTGTTTTAGGCTCATTATTATATGGGAGTGTGTCCTAAGCTAAAAGCCTACAAATTATGATGATGCTGAGGGAAATGATGATGCTAATGAGGCCACTGACTATGCTGAAAAAACGATGTGGTTGAAGATGAATGTGAGGATATTGCACAAGATGTTTAAAAAAGCCACAAATGCCTTTCCTCTACGATTAGCTGAATCTACAGACAATTCCATGATCTCACACTTGGTGTCATCAGAATTTCCGCTAATGCTTCTGTGCGTTTTCTCCAGACGAGTTATCTTCAAGTGATAGATGTGGAATACATTGCATTACAGCCCAAGCTAGTCTCCCCTACTGACCCAAACCTCTCTAAAACCATCAGACCATGCCAGCCTAACCAGCTTAGTCAATCTGGAAGAGCTGCTAACCACCTTAGGATGGTTCAAGCTGCAGGGATGATCTATTTTTAACATTACTATCACTATTGCAACGTGTTTTAAACTTAAAGCATGTGAAATTTCATTATCCAGTTTTTCACCCTACTTGACTGTGATTCTACAAAACGACATTAGAAAGTGATTACTGTGTGTGTAATTATGAGACTTGTTTCCTCCAACTTCTAATATTGCCTAAAGTCTGGTTTAATTATAATAGATACTATATTATAATAAGTAGGCTATTTTTGGTTTTCAGGGTTACAAATGGCAACATTTCAGTATTCAACAGCACTTTTTTGTTAAGGTTAAAAGGAAAAAAAAAAACACTTTCCTTTTGACACAAACATTTACGTCAATATGTGACTGGAAAAAAAGGTTCTGCATCAATCCTATTTTAAAATTTTTTTTTAGCCTGTTTACCAAACTGTGCATCCAGTGTTCCAGCATGAACTTCATGACATAAACATAACATGTTGTATATATGGACATTTTGTTTAAGAATGCTGAAACAAATTAAACTAATTTATTGTCAGTTATTTTAGTACTTACAGTTAAACTAAAACAAAATGAAAAATGTTGAAAAAAGTTTTTTTTGTTTTAATTTTAGTTCAGTTAATGTTTATTTCATTTAAAACTTTTTCAAGTTAACAATAATAACCATGGCAATGAAGAAGCTTCAGAATTCATGTCTGTGTGCTTGTGTAACTGTAATTTGCTAAACAGAAGAAGGTCAATTGCTAGACTACTTCTGTAAGTGGGTGGCCTATTTACTTAAAAAACAGGCCCATGACAGAGCTTTGCTGAACACCTAAAAATTGTGTTTAAGAAATCATTTACCTTTGCTGAAAATGTTGTTGAAATGTATTAACAAATGCTGAGAGCATATAGTATGCACCTACAACACATGCAACATCCTAAAATCAATATTTTAAAAAAGTTAATCTGAAAATAAAAATGGTCACTTACCCTCATTGCATTGCAAAGCCATATACAACTTTCTTTCTTCTGCAGAATAATTGACAAGTACAATAAATGACAATGAATGTTGCCCAAAGATATCTAGCCTAAAAAAGGATGTAAAACCATTAAAATTTCCATAATTTAAAAAAGAAGTCCATATGGGTCCACTATATTCTTCTGAATTCATATGATAGCCTTGTGTGAGAAAAGTAAAAAATTAAAGCAGTTATCTACTGACAATTCTCCTCTCTGAATTGCTGTAATCGGGTCACCAAGTGAGTGTTAAACTTGAGAATCAGATCAGTGTGATTTGTTAATGAATCATTCAGTGGTGCATTACACAAAAGCATTGTTAGCTAACTATGGTCGTTAGTTACGTTGAACTCTATTAGTAATGACGGAACTTGCGACAATAGTTGCTTTTGGGAAATGCACCCCAGATCAACTGATTCATTGAAAAGATTTATTGGCGTCCTTGTTCTCTTGTACTTTAATGAAGAAAATAAATGTTAAGATTTTCAGTGAATAACAGCTTAGCTTTGGTCTGTTCCACACAATTATATATAGTAATATATAGACCCAGAATATAGCATGCAAGTTACATGGGTTAATTTTATCGCACATAATGGTGATTTTGCATTATTTTTGAGGCTTGACATTGTTACACCATTTTCATTGCATGGAAAAACACATTGGACAGTCTTTAAATTTCTTTCAAATCAAATTACACAAGAGCAAGTAAACACAATATAATTTTTGAGTGAACTACTGTATTCCTTTAAGACACTGAACCACACCCCTTACATCATTTGAACTAGAGTCAATATTGCTGCCCAAATGAGTTTAACAGGCTTGTTTTTGTTGGAGTCCACAAAACAGGAGACTGATGAAGTTTGTTCTCCTTTGAGAGAGGTCTATGTAGACACTCAGCAGGGAGCCAGGTCACACTGACTCACCAAACCTGGAAACATGGCCACTTCCTTTTAAAACCTCATTATTTTTAAATGGGAATGAAATACTAAACCACTTGTGTGGTGCTTCCTTTATGCCCCAAATATTTGGAATTGTTTACCAATTAAAGTGAAAGAGGCTCCTAGCATTCATATTTTTCAAATGAATATTAATTGATAATGTGTTCAATATAAATGTAATTGATATTCTGAACTTCTTAGGCTGTTTAGAAGTATAATTTATAGTGATATTGTGTAAAACTGTATTGGCAATAGGGATATGCCGGTATCAAATTTTTATGTTGAGATTAATTGCTAATGCTTTTATCACGGTATACGGTATTATCACAATATTGAAATTTAGTTGCAAAAAAGTGTTGTCACAATACAGTATAACAGGTTTAATAACTTTTTTCTTATAACAAAAATAACCAAACATTTAAATACAATAAGCAATACACAAAAAATGTATAAAGTTAAACATTTTACACAGATTAAAGTGCAAAAGAATTATAGGCCAATAGGTATCACTTTACTATAGATCACATTAGTTAACCTTAGTTAATGCATTAAAATTCACAATGAGCAATAGCTACATTTGCAACAGAAGTTATTAATCTTTGTTAAAAAAAATACAACTCTTAATTCATGTTAGCTCATTAAATAACACAGTTGCAGCTTTTGATTTTAACAATGTGTTATTAAATATTGGAATACCTAAGATTAATGAATGTTCAGAAGAATTTTTCATTGGCAGTTTATGTTGACTAATGAATTAACTAATGTTAACTAATGAAGCCCTAATGTAAAGTGTGACCGAACAATAAAGAACCAAAACACTTTCAAACAATATCTAGGGCATGTTGTAGTCCAGATATATAAATAGACTATTAAGTCTAAATATTTAAGTATTTGGCACTGTGAATAACACCATAGCGAATACAAAAATCGGAATGGCTATTTAAATAATTTAAATACGTTTCAGAAACAGAAAGTAGTGCAGCTGCTTTGTTTCCAGGGTAACGGCTTCATTTCTGCTGCTCAGCACCATCTGCTGTCAGAGAGTGAATGTGCTTTCATTCAGAGCTTCTCTCACACGTTCCGCCATGCGCTTCTCATCCGTGCTTGTTTACATCAGAACGCACACGCGTCTTTGACGCAACATACAGCGGTGTTGTGCATTGTGACCAATTGATGGGGAAAGTATTCTTAAAATGCATTCAAAATTCTGAATAATTTGTAATAAATAATTATTCTCGGTATTTTAACAATATCGTGCATATTCATTATCGTGATATATCGCATTACCGAATACCGGCACATGTCTAATTGGCAATGTATGTTTGGTTGTTTAATGCTCGACCAGCTTTAAATTCCAGTTCAGTTTTGGAATTTTTATTGATGTAGCAAACAGGAACAAGAATTGAAATAAAAATGTGATGAAGTAAATTGAATTTAAATTAAAAGGAATGTGTGTAACCCCACTAAGTTTGCAAAAACTTTTCCCAGAATGCCATTGCCTGTTGAATTTATTTCACTTCCACTTTATTTAAATCCACTGACTTTAATTCCATTTCAAAGTGAAAAGGAGCAAATTCTAAAACTGTCTTTCTGTCTGAGTAGAGTTGCCTTTATTTCTGTGTAGCGCGAGTACATGACCAGGTCAGCATCTGTCCAAGTTAGCTGATTAATGAATGTAGAAACAGCACGGGAATATGAATCATACATCAGACCCCCTACTATCATGATGGTTTGTTGATGAATCTGGTTTGGTGAACCCTGATCTTGTAGCCTTGAATTGACCCATGGGATGTTTATGATATCTGTGCTGAAAACACAACTCTATAACAGCCCAAAGCACTAGGTCAGAGGCAACTAGAAGAGAGGGTGTGCATGTTCCCCTCTGCCACGAGAGGGGATATGTAGGACTGCACATTTTCATAAGTTTGGGTTGTTTGAATGATTTGTTGATTATAGCCCTGTATAATTAAACTGATTGGAGGCCATGTTCACTAAATACTGATCAAATGTGTTTTTCAGAGGATGTGTAATGTGGAGCACAACAGAATGCAATTTCTAAAAGTTTAATTCCATTTTGAACTGGAGAGCATCTTCAAAATGCAACGCTCATGTATAAAACCTAGAAGAACAGTATGAGACGTGACACATCGGACAAAGACGTCCATCTGCATACAGGGACCAGCATTTAACAGCAGGGACTGAATCCAAGAACACTCAGCCAAGGTTACTGACAACTTAGACCAAATATTTATAACCTTCTATTGCGTAATACAAGCTCAGTCCACTCAGATGTTCGGATTATGATAATGACAGAAAATACTGACAGTAATTTTGGTGAATTTGTTATGAAAACATTACACGAAATCGCACACTGACACCATGTTAAAATCCTCACAGAGAAGCTAGAAAAGTTTAAAGCACAGCTACTACAAATATTGATGGTAAACTAGTCAGATAAACTAGTCAGCTTGATGAGATGTGGGAGAACTAGCAGACCATCTTGACTAGTGGCCATAGATTAGTCTGTTGCTTTCATCAGAAGATCCAGTTAAACATTTTGTTTAAACTCGAAACATTAGTATAACTGAATGAGACTGTTACAGTTGATATACTGTATGCGCAAATGCACACGTGATGTGTGAGTGGACATCATTCTCTCTCTCGCTCTCTCTTTTTTTTTAATGCTTGACAAGCTTAAACCAATGTGTGACATGTCAAAATCACTGCCATTGTGAGTACTGGAATTGTCTACACTGGAAGCCTTCTACATCACAGTTTGCAGAGTACAGCTTCGTTTTATGTTTGGCGTCATATTTTTCCCCATGGACACACAGAAACAAAAACAGTGCAAAAAAGAAAGGATGGGCTTCAGCCTCGATTTCCCACAGTGATTTTGTGGACAGGAAGTGAGAAGGACAGCAGGGAAAGTGTGTATCCCTTCAGCCCTGACTCACCATATCTCAGACGCAGCTCATACGTCACACACACTAATCAGGAACTGCTGTGCAATTATGCAATATGTAAAAAACGTGTGTGTAAGGCAGCACGTATGGGGAGGGGTGTGTTTAGGTACCATTATCGCTCAGGGTGGATGCAGTGCAGATGCAGTGACTTTTATCAGATCCAGACGACCTAATGAGTGTGAAGTAAGTTTTTCACTATACAACACCAGCACACATCTCTGTATTGACGACGCTGTTTGCTCAGTTTAAAGAAGTAAACGGAAGCTACAGTGGTTTTATAATGTAGGTGGGTTGCAGAGTTCATTGGAATACAATCGTAAACGCCTAAACCACAAAAGACTATGATTTAAGGAAATAAAATTTGCATACGGTGCAATCCAGGAAACAGGAAACCAGGAAGTGGCTTGTCTCACTTAAAATCTGAACTGCATAATGTGCATTGTAAATGATAAAAGTCAGGTTCTCTTTTTCACACTACAAAATGTTTTGGAAAAACAACAAAACAATAAACAAACAAATAATAATTATAATAATGTAAAAAACTCCTAATTATAATGACAATCATAATAATCATAATAATAATGCTCTTGTTGGGGAAAAACGATGCAAGTAACTAAAGTTGAGAAGCTGAGTTCTTGTACAGTGTGAAATATAACCAAGTATTTTTAAGTGTGAAACGGAAAAAATGTATGTAGAGTGCAACAGTATGCAACAACTTTTTCAATGGAAATTTAATTATAGAGATTAAAAAAATTCGTTAAAACTTTATAAGCCATGAACCAAAGCAACCAGCTAGGAGGTGAATCACAACATTACAAATGTTTGATTTGAAGCCAAAAATGCATTTGAAAATCAAAAAGACAAAATGCCAGCCTCTGTACTTAACAGTACTTAAAAATAAAATGTAAGTAGTTTGAGACCTTAGAGAAACAGACTCTATGTTATTCTCTGTGCTTAATGGTTTGAACAAAATAATTCTTTTAGAGTGATTTGTTTCAATTCTCTGATTGGTGGAGATTTTATGGGTATTATGGGTAATGTAGTTTTACCAGGAATTCTGCTGTTAAACAAAATTAGCCTGTTAAAAAAAAAAAAAAACGACTGATGTCTTCAACAAAAGCAAATATAATTGATTAACAATCTCATACCTCACAATAGTCGTGCCTTCAAATGTTTATACGTTATCATTCAAAATCAGTTCCTCCATGGAGAAAATAAATGGGATTTTTACTTCTGAAACCTGACTGTTGCACACTATGACTCTGTTTTGAGCATCACACCCTAGTTTTTCAGTGTGACTTTTGATATATAAGCAGCAGCAACATGCAATGTTAAATATTTAGCATATTACAGTCAAAATACAGTTGCGATATGATTTTGTTGGCCAAATCGTGCCGATATTGTGCAACTACAGAGGTGCAGAAACATGCTTGTTGACATTGATTTGACTGCTCTATCCAATAATCTAATAAAACATGATCCCAGTGACAATCCCAGAGGAGCTGTGTGTAAAGACAACAAGCTCCACATCCAGACCCACCCAGATCCTCACGGGCCAACATAACTCAGTCAAACCACACTACAGCTATTTCACTTACTCATTATACGCCTACTGGCATCACTGTACCATGGCGGCCATTACCTAATTTATTGTACTTTTTCTAGTTGCCAGGGAATAAATTCAATGGAAAAAGCTTTGTATACAGAGTGATTGTTATTACATGCTGTCACTGGATTTCAGTGAATCACACAGTCACTTAAATGAGCTACGTTTGGTCTAGTAATCTGAACTTGTGTTTAAAGTAGCCTGACTCACTTAACCAATATTTATGGTTTGCACAAAAAAGTATAAATATAGTCAAAATCAAAGCTTTATTATAATGTGTACAGCCTACCAAAAGAAGCATGTTCAATATGTTTTTTTCTTCTTCTAATGTTAACCAAGAGTGCATTTATTTGATTAAAATGTAACTGATTGCTGTGATCAAAGCTGAATTTTCAGCATCCTTACTCCGTCAGAAATCATTCTAATATGCTGATGTGCTGCTCAAGAAACATTTGAAAGTTGACAGAGACCAGAGATTGTTTGTTGTAGTATCTCACCGGTGTGTTCTGGACAGTAGAATTGTTTTAAACAATGGTGAATTGTTTCATTAAATGTGTCTTGAACAGTTGAGACAAACTCAAAAATTATTGAGTTTGAATTTCTATACATTTTTACCCTCAGAAACAAAATATATTCTGAAGCCAGAGCTCAAGCAGACAGCTGTTTAACGTAAACTTTATAAATCCAGTCAATCCTGACTTCATTATTTGTTAAACGCGCATTCTTCTTTGCAGGGAAATGCCAGTGCGGCTGCCCTCATTGTTCATGAATGGACAGTTGTGCTGGTTTTGAGTTAGACCAGGCCTTGTCTACACACACAGCATGTTCTGGTCCTGTTAGCTCAGCTGAGCTGAAACACTGAACACATGTTACGATTCAGACTGTTAGTTTGTCTGAAGGTGATTGATACGGCCGGGATGGCCCACCCTAAACATCGCTGGGATTAGCCTCAGAAACAAGCCAAGACACACAGAACCGTAATATTGTCGCACACACACGTACAGATATGGCAGAGGGCAGCAGATGGTTTTCTCTGACATTAACCACATCCTCCTCACACCAAATACATGCACTTACACGCCGCAGGAGCAGGTCCTGATAAAGACCTGGCCGGAATGATGGTTGAAATGTGTGCTCGCTTAAGATTTTGCTGTATCGTTTACATGCGAGAGCAACAAAGAAATTTGCAGTAAGCTGAAAATATAGAGTGGGACGTGTCCCAAATAAGCCAACATGAGGAAGATGCTATAGGGATGTAAAGAGAAGTTTAATTGTTTGTTGCTGTCGAGAAGTGTTACAACATTGCACATTAATACTGAAAACAACGTGTGTGGTTACAGCTGTGAGTATATTGATTTACTATAGCTTTGGCAGTGGCTCATCTAATCAGAATTAAGTTCTAAGCTTTAAGTGTTTCATAATGTAAAACATTATATTTGTATTCATGCCAAACTTGTTGGTTGGTCATCCATAAAAGTTCCATTAACAGATAATTGAGATGAAGCAACTTTCAAAGTGTTTAATACACTGATATATTAAAAAATAGGAATTAATCACATGAATTGTTACATTTCTACACCATCATTCAAACAATTTGTGGGCAAATTTTTCTTTTACTTTCTTTCTTTTTTTTGGTTGATTGATTCAGTAAGCTGATTAAAAGTGACAGGAAATATATTTATGTTACAAAAGATTTCTATTTCTCTGTCACTGTCGACTTTTATTTGTATGGAGAAAAAAAGAACAAACTGTTACACCAAATACACAAAATAATGATCTTTAAAAAAGCATCATATGACCCCTTTAAGAAAGAAAACCATATTAGAACAAATCTTTTAAAATTGTAAGCACATCCATCACACACACACACACACACACACACATATATATATATACAGTTGAGGTCAAAATTTACATCCCCTTTCAGAATCTGCAAAATGTTAATTATTTTACCAAAATAAGAGGGATCATACAAAATGGGTATGATTTATCATACAAAATTCAGAATCTGAAAGGGGGATGTAAACTTTTGACCTCAACTGTATATGATCAAAGAATTCTGAGCAAATCAGCATATTAGAATGATTTCTGAAGATCATGTGACACTGAAGACTGGAGTAATGATGCTGAAAATTCAGCTTTGATAACAGAAATAAATTACATTTTACAATATATTCACTTAGAAAACAGTTATTTTAAATTGTAATAATATTTCAGAATATTACTGTTTTTACTGTTTTGTTTTTTTTTGGATCAAATAAATGCAACCTTTGTGAGCATATTTCAGAACATTAAAAAAGACCCTAAACTTATGAACGGTAGTTCATTTAAAGACATTTATTGTTGAATTCCCAGCAAAGAAAACTATATTGTGATACACACCATTACATTAACTTTTATTATTGTTTTAAAAATCAGAATTTCATAAGATAACAGTTTTGTCTCTACAACAAGGAAAAAGTTGGCAAATGGCTTAAGAAAAATAAACAGTTCAAGATGTATTGTGCAATTTTGCTTTTGGAGTAAATGAAACTTGTTTTAAGGATGCTTTGATATTTTTACCTTAATCAAAAAAATTTTTTTTGCTGTGTAAAAACCTCCTACTGTGAAATAAAGATTTACCCCTAAGCAGATTTTTTTTTCACCATGACCTCAACATTTACTGCTTATGTTTCAAAAGATCTGTTGAACTCTGAGAGTATTTAATGTTTTTTTTTTCTCTCCTCAGCATGGACTCCAATAACAAACTAGCACTTTTTTCCTCCTTCATTTCCGACATGGTGGATATCTCTATAGGGCGTTCTCATAACTTCCCGACATATTTTCCATAATCCCCTTTCCCCTGTCTGTGGTCAGAGGGGAGGATATAGGCTGTCGTATAATTAGCTGTAGCAGGCATGACCTCTCCTGACCCCTGCCCTGTTGACCCTGTCAGTGGTAGGTGGCCTGGTGTGGTCTGGTGAAAACACACATAGACACACACACACACACACACACACACACACAGGTCTGGTTCTGTGACTGCCCCGAAAACCCACCGAGCTGCTAATCACAACCTCAAGAGCACCCCCTCATCTTTACAAAGCCTCACATTCTCTATTTACTTTCTTTCACACCTCATAGATGTCTTAAGTCTTCATGTGCCCGCCTCTTTGTCTTCATGCATTCACAGAAGCACAAAGGCCCACATTAAATTGATTTACCTCATTAGACAGCATAAATTCAGCCTCACGGTCCATTTCTTACAATTGACCAAAACACCACAAATACGGCATCATAACCTCCCTGCTGGCATCACATCAGCTGCGGAAAACTGGCATAAATGAGACTGCAGAAAGCTGAACTAACAGCTAGTGATCAATACTGGCTATTTTCAAGGTTTTATTGTGCCTAGTGTAGTGTAAGTTCCTAATTTTTTTTTTTAATGCATAAAATATGTTTAATAATTCAAACCATTGCTTGAGTCCATAATCCATAATAACGCTTCCTCCAGTGAAAATTTCAGCTGGTCTGAATCAGGAGACAATCTGCATAGATCAAGCACTGTTAACAAGCCAAAACAGTTCTAAACAAATATGTTTTAGCAACAGTTTGAAGTTAAAAACGTCTTGATGGATTTGTTTCTTACAAGCATGCAGCTTTTTGTTGCTTCTCCAGATGTTAACTGATGGACTGGAGTGGTGTGGATTATTGTGATGTTTTTATCAGCTGTTTGGACTCTCATTCTGACGGCACCCATTCACTGCAGAGCATCCAGTGGTGAGTAATGCTACATTTCTCCAACAAATCTGTTCCTATGAAGAAACAAACTCATAATTTAGCAAATTTTCACACTGGGTGAACTTTTCCTTTAATATATCTTAATTTAAATAGTTCTGTGAGGCACGTTTCTCAAATACATCTTTACTGTTATTTTGGTGATGTTGTTTGAAGACTCAACAAACCTTTTGAGTAAAAACACATCTACAAAACTCCATGAACTATAATAGCCTACATCTACAAAACTCTTCCAAAAAGAGATGCTGCCAAGGGATTTAGAAGACGAGGTTCTTGTATAGTAAATTACAATCACTCATTGTTAGTTAATGACTTTCCAGAGGCTTCAGGGTGAACTTCACTGACATCACTCTAAACACAGACTCCCGCTTCTCTTAATAAGCCCTGGGATGAGCACTGACAGCTTCTCAAACTCAGTCTGGCAACATCAGCATGTCTAAACAACATTTAATCAAAACCGAATTAACTTTTGCAAAATCGAACAATATAAAGACAGAAAAATGTCACTATAATGGTCTTGTTTTTAATTGCTGTAACGGCTGACTCCAGCAGTGACATTACTTCAATTTTTAAAACTATTTGAGAATATTGTATTCAGAATTTGTGACAGCCAACCAGCACAACATGTTGAAACAATATTACAAAGTCCCATCTCTACCCTGCTTATATGTAAGCACATATATGTTGTGCTTAAGATGCTGTAACTAGTCGCTTTTACATTTTGTATTCAGTTTTGATTAAACACCATTGTGTTCTCTCAGTTAATATGAGGCCATGAACTGCATGTTAATACAATTAGAATAATGCAGTTTAAAGTAATTTGAGATGGATTTTAGCACGTCATACCACCATACCGCTTTCACTTCCTTTTATATTTATTGATCATGAAAATCTTCCCATCATATAGTGGCTTGATATCTGGAAGCAGATCCACATAAATGCCATGTTTAAGTTTTTGGTAGGAGTCAAAACTCTCCATCTTCTAAATTTACAAACTTGAAAATGTCTTTTCATCCTGTTGATCATTTTTTCCAAGGATTACCAAAATATTAAACGTTTAGAAATGGATTCTGAGTCACTTGAATCGGCTTCATGTTTGAGGTCTGACTGTGTAATTTCATGTCACTGAACAATACTTGAATAACTCTGCAAGTATCACAAACCACAGACTCTGTTTTACTCATAAATGAAACACTGACATTCTACAAACCCATGTTAAATTTCAGAGGGAACCTAGTGAAAATGCTTATTCTCTTCTGGGTTTTAGAACTACAAACTAAACAGCTTTTTAACAAGACCTGTTGCCACAAAACAACAGTAATATACAAAGGTAGCATGGACAAATATCAAACCATTGTTTTGGCAAAACCAATCAAACCATTGTTTTGGCATTGTTTTTTTTATAAAATTACCACATAATGATTTTTTAAGTTAATATTTTATACTTAAATGGCTAATTTAAATCAGCTTGAACCAGAATTTTGGATCACACTTTATTTTAAGGTCCAATTATCGATATTAACAAACCATTAACTACGACTTTTGTTTCAATAAACTCCTAATTTGCTGCTTATTAACAGTTAGTAAGGTACTGTATTTGTTAAGTTCACGTATTGGGTAGGATTAGGGATGTAGAATATGGTCATGCAGAATTTGTGCTTTATAATAAACAGCCAATATGTTAATAATAGCCATGCTAATAAGCAACTAGTTAAAAGTGAGAATTGGTCCCTATACTAAAGTGTTACCGAATTTTGAAACCAAACTCTCGCACTTCACCATGTGACAACTAGCCCCAGTTTTCCGAAAATATTGTGCCTCTATGTTTAAAGGAACAAATCTGTCATGAAGTCACTGTGAGCTGTAAAATAACAGGGTTTAGCCTGTAGTAAAACACTGATTTGCGGGGAAAGGGACATTTATAGGACAGCAGCTCCCAAGAGCGGCATCAGTCTCCTGTTTCTGTATCTTTACAGGGCTAGAGAGATTCATTCAGCCCGGCTCAAATGACATCCTCACACGTTACACTTAAACCACACTCCACCACGTGTTTGTGCAGAGGAGCTGGGGTAAGACGTGCCATCTTTTCCATAAGTTTTCCAGAGAAGTCATACAGGTTTGGAAAGGCATGTGCTGACTAAATGATGACAGATTTTTCCTTTAAATATTTTTATAAGTGGCACTGTTTACCCATCTTAAAGGGGTCATATGATGCGATTTCAAGTTTTCCTTTCTCTTTGGAGTGTTACAAGCTCTTGGTGCATAAAGAAGATCTGTAAAGTTGCAAAGACTAAAGTCTCAAATTCAAAGAGATATTCTTTATCAAAGTTAAGAGTTAACCACGCCTACCTAAAACGGCTCGTTCTAACACGCCCCCACACTGTAAACCCGAACAGTACTACTAACTTATAAAGATTAAGAACACTGCAATTA
>NW_015627902.1:307378-315580 GCF_001515625.1 Sinocyclocheilus rhinocerous | reverse complement strand
ACAATGTGGTAAGGGGCGTAACATTTCCGTCAGATGCTTGAGGTATTCGGCCAATCACAACACACTGTAGATCTGGCCAATCAGAGCACACCTCGCTTTTTTAGACCGATGAGCTTTGTAAAAATCGATGCGTTTCAGAAAGGCGGGGCATAGAGGAGAAACAATAATGTACAGTATGTGGAAAATAATGTGTTTTTTGAACCTTAAACCGCATAAACACATTTCATTACACCAAATACACAAAATAATGTTCTTTTTAGCAGCATCATATGACCCCTTTAAGCTATTTGACAGAGTCTCTCAAATTAATCGCTTTAGTCATATTTATTCACGTTTATTAGTTGCAAAATCTCAGAAATTACCCAGACTGCTGACAAATGCACAGTCATGCTTTCCCCTATGAAGCATCAGTACTTTCTCTGTCTTAATTCACTTTCATTATGAACGCAGATGGTGACTTCATGCCTGTTTGACAAGATTTGTGGTCAAACAGCAACTAAGGCTCTCTCCTCTGCTTATTTTTTTTTGTTTGTCCTGAGCGCAGGCCACCAACAAAGCAGTGAACACCATTAAACTTGAGTGTTTTCCAATTCAAGACAAATGAGGGTAATTCACATATTGTCTCTTGGCATACGGGACTTCTTCCTAGTGTCAGATCAAATAAGCACATGCTTGGAAAACTGATGCCCATTACGCACCACAGAACATCCATCCCATTAATCACCCCTAAGATGTGTCTCAAGTGTCTCTCTTAATAAAAAATCAATTAAAATGTCTTACAATAATAAGTAACACCTATTCTCCGCAGATTTCGGTGTTTTGAAATAGTAGTGAGTGTGCGGGCCGTGGACCATGACTCATATACTGTGAGATACTCTTGATTTGGTTTTCACCTCTGATGTGGAATAAGCCGGTCCTTAGGTGAACGGATAGGAGTCTGTCTTACGGTAAAACAGCAGGATGACCGATTGACTTTAATGAGCTGTAAAGTACTGGAAAGTATTGCTTTTGGAGGGCAACGAGAATATTTCTGATTTGTTATAGTTGGCCTCTTTTTCTCAGAGTGATACTGTATAGAGTACAGAGAAAGAAAGTAAAAGAAACTTTAACCCAAATTACATTATACTGCAATGAGAATAAACATGGTTTGCATTGACCAAAATTTATTTTATGCAGTGAATAACCATCAAAACTCCGATGTTTAGACATTCTTAAGCAAACACTCAAACTATGACATTAATGTTAATATTTATATGCAGTTCATGGTAATAGTATTTCTGCCATTTTTGATGACTTAATACATAATTATATTATTATGTTGAGTCACCGCTTGATGTCTAATCAATGTCTAATCAAATGATTAGAAAAGGTAAAGAAATGGAAATAGTACTGATCATTTTCTACCAGGACATCATGTGTTAAGTATACCGACATTTCCTTTAACCTTAAAACACAATGCAATGCGTAACACAGGGAAAACCTATGAAAATCAATACAGAAAATTCCTTCATATTACTCACTCACAGAACATTGTGGCCTATTTTTACTGACTTTTCTTAGAGTGTGCGCTTACATGTAGTGGACTAAAAATAAGTCTGGCAGAAGTGAGTGAATGAGTGCAGGAGTGTTGAAATGAACTGGAACATTTGCACAGTCATGCTGCATGTCAGGAATACATGTAATTCACAGCCATGTACATCCTGCCACAAACACACACACATCTCTCCATCGCAGCTCTTCAACAAGATCCTGCAGGTTACTAGAAAGTGCTGGGGAAGGAGAACTTGAGAGCTGTGGTTTGCCAAGCTACTCGTGATTTAAAATATTTAACCCTTGTGTTTTTTTTTTAAGTGTACTTCTTACAGAAATAATGCAACTTAAGTTTTTGGACAATTTGCATACTCATTTAAATCAAATGAAAATGTATTATAGTTTAAATTGATATAAAATGCAACTAGTTTTTGACCCACTGAGGTAGGATTAAGTACCTTTATATGTAATTTACTAAGTCTGTTGTCTTGATGAAAGTGTACTGCTGAATGCACTGACAAGCATTTATGCTAAACAAAAATACAGTTTAATATAATTTCTATTG
The DNA here is from genome assembly GCF_001515625.1 of Sinocyclocheilus rhinocerous. Lineage (NCBI taxonomy): Eukaryota > Metazoa > Chordata > Actinopteri > Cypriniformes > Cyprinidae > Sinocyclocheilus > Sinocyclocheilus rhinocerous. The sequence continues at coordinate 313,485 of NW_015627902.1, read as the reverse complement.
AATCTTGTATGCTATGTATTTAAATATGTTTGTTTGTAAGTTCACTTTTTAAGTGTACTTACAGTAAGTGTCTCAATAAAATTGAGTCATGAAAGTGTCTTTTAGTACAGAGGCCTTTTATTTATTTTTTTACCAATATTACATTATCTGCGAGTGCAGTTTTTTTATTTATACTTCTAAGATTTGAAGTACACTACAAATGCACATCAAATACGATTAAGTGAAGCTCTTTTTCACAAGTAAATCTACAATCCAGCGACCTGTTAGAAAATGTATAGTTAGTTACGCTAAAAGATCTACCTACTGTATTTAAGAGGAATGCATATTCATATTTGCATATTTGTTTATTCAAATCACATATTCAGGCATTTGTTATTATATCCCAGTATATAAGAGCAATCATTTGCTACGTTTAGATGGCCGTCGATGGAAAAAGATGCATCTGGCTGCACAATTGTTAAGCTACAGCATCATGCAAAGTAGTCAAACCTTCAGACCTTGGCTTCACCTATGAAGAACTATGTTTCTGCAGTAATCCAGAGCGACAGATCATTTTTGTGTATTTATACACCTGTTTAGTTTGCGAGTCTGTCTGTGTATCACAGTCGGCATCTGCTCCAGCAACACCCATATTCTGTGATGAATGGTGTTTACGTGTTGACTACATCTCCATCCACAGATAAATCCACAATCAATCGGAGCCACTGAGTTGCTTCACCAGACCCTTAAACATCACTTCGGGCCCCCGTGGTGGCCTGGGAGGATTCAGACCCAGCGGAGGTCAGCGGGCAGGGGGAGGGGAGCCGCTGGTCATCCAGAAGGGCTCAGGGTGGGCCCAGATAATGTGAACCTCCTAATTACTTCAAGAGAAGCACTATTCTGCAGGGACTGGGCTTACACAACAGAAGGGAGAGTACGACACGGAGCAGCTCTTATGTAAGAGACGTCTTTCCAAAGTAAACATGTTTTTCTGTGCTGACATTTTGACACCCGTGACTTTTATCGGACTTTTATCAGCATATTTGCTTTTTCGCACCACAAACAGTTACATTTTCCAATCCAGGCTCAAATGTGCCCAACTACATTTTTACAAAACTTTAAAAACATACCTACACAATCAATTCAGTGCAGATTCCAGCTGAAATAAACACTAGTGACAGTAAAAAAACAACACTAGGTATGTTTACATTTATATCAAACATCCAATCTGATTTCAGATTCTGAAAGTTCTGTTTATATGAACCCTAAACTTTACAGTCAGATTGACATACACACACATTTTTTACATGTATAAACTTCAGCAAATGCACAGTGCCTAGTCATTGCATTCAGAACCAGAGAAAGCCACCGTGATAATGTCACCAGATCTGCCTTGAGTGATAATTGTTGTTATTTTTTATTTTTTTTGCCTTGATAACAAAGAATGCTGAAATAGGAAAATGTCAGTAAAGCATTTTACCAACTACAGTATTTAGTAAATATTTCGTCCCTTCAACTGACCAGTTTGTAAGATGAAACACAAAAAAACATAAGATGTAAAATGCATGTACTGTAAATATACGCATCCGGACACGATCCGGGCATAGTCTTTGACAAAAACATGATTTTCTCCGCTTTTTGTTCATAATGTTGTTTACCCACATTCAACTGATGATAAAAAATAATGCATGAATCTAGAATAAAACATTTTTGTTTTGTTTTGTTTAAAAGAATTGGCTTTGTACTTTATTTTAAAAATATTGCATGTTCAGATATTCATAAAACAAAATGATCTGGGGCCATGAAAATGTGGTGAAAATTATCAAAAATGCTGGTGGTGGCTGGCAACTTTTTTTTATAAACAATGGCAGGGACAGGGCTAATAAAGACTTATTTTCACATGGTTCCTTGCATAATAGTATGTTATGATCTCAGAACACTTTCACCATAGTGCATGATTTGTAAATGAATACATTTTACGTGGTGTAATGTAACGAAGTAATAATACTTCGTCCAGCTCTATATGTGTGGCTTTTCTGATGCAGTAAACTTGCTCGTTAGCACACCCGGTACAGCACTGAACTTGCATTGCAGAGAGAACACTCAACAGAACTGCTCATACTGTATAAGCAAACTAAAATGCCTTGGTTGGTTCAGCAAGTGCATCATATCTAACATTTTCTTTTGTTAACGCTAGTGGTTATGCTTAGGTTATGCACATGATACACGGGGCAACTTTTTGTGCAATTTTGCCGGGCAACGTTTTTTGAGCAACATTGCTTGGGCATTTTTCCATTGAGAATGGGTAACAAATTTCTATCTGGATATTTTAGATCGGTCGTGGGCCCTGTGTCTCACCTGGTTGCCTGTTGACGGCAACATTTCCCAAAGTTGCCCGGCAACATTGCTCAAAAAGTTGCCCAGTGTATCATCAGCCTAAGGGTTTGGTAACATTTCAGTTCCAAAATTCCACAATTCATGCAAGAACCAACATTATGCCAGACTCATCTGCAGAGAAAAATGAACTAAAATTGAATTGAAAATTGAAGTTAAACTCACTGGACGTTTAGCTTTAAGAGTGCCACGAAACATGCAAGACGCAACATAATAGCATTTTGCAAAAATGTCCCCATAGGCCCATTTAATTCCATGAGACTGGATGGATATTTTCACATTTTTGGAAGAAAGGTGCAAGCTGTTTGCCTGTGCTACATTTTATGCAGTTTTTAGGGGATTCTAGGTGCTTTTTTTTAATCACATTGCTATTGCACAGTTGCTAGGGGGTTCTAAGATGCCGCTAGGGTGTTTCACTGCATTTTAGCACTTTGTTATGCAGTTGCTACTGTAGGATGTTCTTGGTCTCACCACACAAAAATCTCAAGTCTGATCACTTAGGAAAGTACTAACATGCTCTTCTCAACAAACCCCATGTCTGTAGCACAAACAATGTGGGATTAGTTAGTGCCTAAGTTCAATTCTTATGGTTAGGGTTTTGTTCAAATCTCTAACCCTAAGTATGGACAAAGGTAATGGTGTTGCTTGCCTTAGTTAACACCGTTAATGAGCAAAGGATATGCTGACCTTTGGAATCTTGACCACACACAGGCACACAAACACAAGTGGTTGTGTGTTTGCCAACTAAGCCCGCTAGAAACCCAATTACTGGTGAAAGCAAGGTGAGAACTGGTCAATAACTCTGGACAAAGCACATTGAGAATGGCACCACAACACACACTCTTTGCTTGTATTTGTATGCTATGAGTAGGGGGTTATTCATGTTGTCCAATTCTACGAGGTTCCTTTTAAAGCAGTAGGCAGATGGCCTAAAATACAGCCAAAAAAGTTGTTTTTGAAGTTTAAATTGTTATATAACATAGTGTAATTTTAAGCATCCGTTCCTGCCGCAGTAACATGATTGATGGAGGTCCCAGATTATCGAGGATTTGCTTCCATGTGCTCGAGTGAGGCTGTGTCAGCAGCATTGTTTACCAAACCACCATTTACAGACAATTCCTCACTTCAGAGGCATGCTAGTTGTGTTTCCAGAGCACAAACTATATTGAATTGAATTTAAAAGAAGCGGTTTGCAGTTTTGGAGCTGTAATTGTGGTTCACTTTTCCAGGGCCCCAAAACACCCTCGGACCCCAGAGGGTTAAAAGCCACATCGAGTGCATTAGAATCAAATCCTACAGTGAATCCCAAGAGGGCTTGTGAAGGAGCTCTACTGTGTCTTCAAGATCTCTCAGTCTTTAATGTTCAGTCAACCAACAAACCTCTACAGACAGATTGAAAAAAAGCAGCCTTTTATGTTGCAGAGAAGGAAATAACATCATATGGGTTTGAACATGAGTAAATTATTTATTTTTTCACATAAATTTTTGGGTGACGTATTCCTTTAAGAGGAAAGATGATGAATAGTTACATAATACATCTGAAATTACATGCCCTTCCTTTTCAAAAAAGCAGTATATCATGGCATGAGACTATCATGCGTGTGAATAACCATACTCATTTATTCATTTTTGTTATTATTTACATACAACTTAATTTCACAAGGCTGTTTATTAGACAAACACTCCTGGGAAAGTAAGTAAAAAACAAACAAAAGGCAGCTACGTCTGGGAAGTTTACTTAACATTTGTATTATTCTTGTAAAGAGATACAAAGAGCATGCTGGGTATGTTTCAGTGTCTTATGACCCATTTATTTGTATTCTCTTGACTGTTGTGTGAAAATAGCAAAGAATGATCTCAATCCCAGAGCATTATGTTTTTTTTATGAATAGCAGAGACCAGATACTTGTGTAAAGGCATCATGGGCTGTTCCAAAACATAGACGGCATAGTTATGGTGCCTTTTAAGATACCTCATTTTGGCCAGATGCTAAGGCAGCTTCGCATGTATCCTTTGTGTAAAAGACAAGCTCTCTGTAAATGAAAGAAATATTCATTATAAATGTAATTCTTTGAGTACCTACAGTATACGTATTGGTAAAAATGAACTATTTTACTCAATATCTACAGTTTTACACCCTAATATTGGCATCTGCATTGGCCATCCAAAAAAATCTATATCAGTCAACTGTTAATTTAGAGATTCTTTTTCAGTTCTTTATTATTATTAAGTATCTTAATAATAATAAGATCTAATAGCTGGATTCACTGAAATATGCAAGGTTCGGAATTATATGTTTAATAGACATTCAATGACACTTATGAATGATGAGCTATTAAACAATTCAAAAGACAGAACTGTTAAATAATTGACAGAACAGAGCCTAACTGGAACATTTTCCATTATCAAACGTTCACAGCTCGAATAGTTTCCATGGCATAAAATACAGTAGACAGGAAGGCAGTTCACTGGGTTTGGAAAAGAGCCAGACTTGAATATTTCCCTTTATCAAATGTTCATAATTCCAATAGTTTCCATTTAAAACTCTACATCCAAATTCAGAACATCGTGATGCTGCTGTAATTACACTCTGCACTATTCCACATTCACTCTAACGGTGTCATGGTCTGGTGGCATCCTCAACACTCGCATGTCAGAAGGCCAGATCTCTCACTCAAGTCGCTCAGGAAGGAAGGGAGGAACAGAGAGAGGGAATAAATGAGACTGATTGTAGCCAAATACTTCCTACAAATCATGTAAATGATTGTGTTTAAAGGACGGATGCATGAACATGGGAAATGTTACATGTTCTCTGTGTGTGCTTTGCCCCATTTGCTGTGTGCCTTGTTTGTCTCCATAATTACCCTCATTGGTTCCCTTGGCTACTCATTGACCACACCCCTACCTTGTTTCCTGCCATAGTTACTCATTGGTCCTTTTATTCTCCTTTGTGTATATAACTTTAGTGTCTCACTTATTACTTGTCAGTTGGTGCATGTAATGGTGCTGTTATGCTCGTTTTTTGTTCCTTGTTCCCCATATTCTTCATTGTTTGTTCCTTTAGTCTTCCTATTAAAAACCCTGTATATAGATCCACGCCTCAACCGGCTTACTCCTGCTTCCTGCTCGTTACAGGAAACACTGGATTTTCCTGGTGTTAAAGGGGTCATATGATGCAATTTCAATTTTTCCTTTCTCTTTGGAGTGTTACAAGCTGTTCGTGCATAGATAAGATCCCTGAAGTTGCAAAGACTAAAGTCTCAAACCCAAAGAGATATTCTTTATAAAAGTTAAGACTCATCCACGCCTACCTAAAACACCTCGTTCTAACACGCCCCCACATATCTACCTCACTATGTGGGAAGATTTGCATAACACCGCCCAAATGTTCACGCAAAGAAAGAAGGCGTAACTTTTATTCTCGCTGTAGTATTGTTGCCTCCGCCATGTCGTGGAGACGCTGTGTTTCGTTGTGAAAGCGAAACTACTTTGTTTGGTCTTCCAAAAGAGGACACGACTAGAAATCAGTGGTTAAGTTGTATTTACAACACTGTTCCAGAACACTTCAACCCAAATATTCAGATGTGTGCAGCGCATTTTACAGAGGACTGTTTCCTGAATCTGCAGAGTAGCCTATAATGCCGTCTGTTCACAAAGGCTGTTTCTATAAAGTGGGGCAGTTCCAACTTTGCAAGGACACTCTGGCGCTTCTGACTCCCAGACTGCAAGTACGT
>NW_015627902.1:273385-307033 GCF_001515625.1 Sinocyclocheilus rhinocerous | reverse complement strand
TGTTCACGCAAAGAAAGAAGGTGTAACTTTGATTCTCGCTGTAGTTTTGTTGTTGCCGCCGCCGCCATGTCGTGAAGGCGCTGTGTGTTTCTAGAAACTACGACTAGAAATCAGTGGTTAAGTTGTATTTACAACATTGTTCCAGAGCAGTTCAACCCAAATATTCAGATGTGTGCAGCGCATTTTATGGAGGACTGTTTCCTGATCCTGGTAGATTAGACTACAATGCCGGCTATTCTGACTCACAGTCTGTAAGTACGTTTTCATATTTAAAGGATTTGCCACTGATGATTCAAACGCGAGTAGCGCTTGTTGTTTGTCGTTTCTCCGATCACAAATGCAGACATGGGGTTTTATGTTTACACGGCGCGATGCAACGCAATGCGTAAAAAGACAGTATAAGTCGTTATAATCCGTAATTATGTCCCCACTGGATGCAACAAATGCCTCGTTTGTAATGGGTTTTATTGGTGTTGTCGCATCGCGCCGGGACACATGGAAACACAGTATGGTAGGGGCGAAACATTTCCGTCACACGCTTGAGGTATTCGGCCAATCACAACGCACTGGATAGCTGGCCAATCAGAGCACAACTCGCTTTTCAGAACGATGAGCTTTGTAAAAATCGACGCGTTTCAGAAAGGCGGGGCATAGAGGTGCAACAATAATGTACATTATGTGGAAAATAATGTGTTTTTTTAACCTTAAACCGCATAAACACATTGCACTACACCAAATACACAACATAATGTTCTTTTTAGCAACGTCATATGACCCCTTTAAGGTTTAACTGTGTATTTTCACTGTATAATTTACATTGAAAAAAAATGCAATTCTTCATTCAGAAATTGCTAGTGAATGTCACAATTAATTTTCTCAAATAATTACAAAGAAATAGCAAGTAACACATTGAATTATTCATGAAATTTTGAAGAGAGGAAGGCTGAAAGAGTTTTTACTTGTAAGAAATATGCCAATAATCTTTGTTTTATTCACAAATTTCACAATTCACATAAAAACTTTTTTTTACAGTATTTTGTAAATATTTTGTGTGCTGTTAGAAAAGAAATACTACTCATGTAGCTGTTTATGAGAAAGCAAAAGTACTTTTTAAATGAGTCTCTGTGGAAGCATGAGCAGAACAATGCAAATAATCATAAATAAAACATCGATTACACACCAAATGTCATCTTTTGCTCTTCTTTTTTGTTGTATTTGGTTAAAAAGCTTCCACTGTTTTAATCTAAGTGAAAAAGACAGCATAAAACACGCCTGTTGAGCACATCACTGTATTCCTACCAAAATCACTTTAGCGCCTGTCATGTCCCAATAATTCTCAGCTTTCCATTATGAGCTTCCCAGAAAGTCTTGAAGGCAGCAAAATTTCGTTTTAAGGCGAGTCACACACCCATTCAGCTATTTTCTATGTAGGCAATAGGTCTAAAAGCTACAGTCTATGTGAATTGCTCCAATTTCATATTTCAAATTAAAAAATTTTGAATATATCAAATGGTCTTTCTGTAGCTAAACTCAGAAATGAACAAACAAACTAGATTTTTTTAGGCTGACCCAGCAAATAAAAATACAGCAATGTTTCAAAATGACAACCAACTTTTGTTTCGTTTTTACTGAAAAAAATGTTGCTATAGCCGCCATATTGAGCATTATGATCATTCATTCGTCTATGAGCGATCCGTCTCTGTGGTAGGTCTTACATCAAACACAGCCTGATGATGTCTCTGGAACTTACACTGTTGCATTGCCTTTACAGGCAATTTTTTTCCAAGAAAATGATGCAAGCACACACACACACACGTACACATCAAACTAATACGTCAGGTTTATTATCTAAGATATTATGGGAAAAGCCTAAACGAGGAAATGGAGATGCAGAAGTGGTCATGTATGCCTGCGATTATTTTTTAAAACATGACGTATCATGCTTACAGTGAAGGAAGAAGGAATATGTTTACCATAGAAATTTAGGAGAATAAAACCTGTCTGTTGAAAAGGTTATAGGGAACTTTGGAGTTTCTGGAGAATAAGTGACCAGTATGAACTAGAATGAATACATTTCTGTTGAATATTGGAGATCAAGGATATTTTTATAGATGTTGAGACAAATGTTGATTACATAAAAGCTGGAACTGGTTAAAGGAATAATTGCTTTATGAAGAATTTAACTCTTATGAACAAACACCCACATGTTTTCAGTTCCCTTTCTATTCTTATTGCTCACTTAAATCAGAAGAAACTGTTGCTGGACACAATATTGTGAGTGCAAATCTGTCAGTGAGGATTTTACCATCAAGAATTAGCACACACACACACACGCACGCACGCACGCACGCACACACACACACACACATTTAATGCTTAAATACACACAATATTCAACTGACTTTACATATTGTATGGCATTTAGTACAGGCAACAAAAGATCTAAAGTTATTTAACACTCCTAACCTATCGAACTAGTTAATTAGATTATATAAAATTATAGATTATATAGATTATATAATATATATGATTATTTTTTATCAATACTTTCCTCACACTATATTCACTTAGTTTAATCCTTTTAAAAAGTGTGGCACATTCTTAACAGGTTGGAGGTCAGAAGGAGAATGAACTGACTTGCTCTGCTTTACAGAAATTGATTTATTCAGTCTGGCTCTCTCTACAGCTGTCTGACTACATTATATGCAAAAAGACACAGAGGGCTCCTTTCAAAGCAATGGGGTAGAGTCGGGTAAGATGTGTCACGTTTTACTTCAGTAGTCCTCTACACTAAAAAATGTGAAATGGGTCTACTCTGAGAGTTAGTAGACATGTAGTTGCAAATTAATGAGAATTAGTTGACATGTAGTTGACATGTAGTTACAAAGTTACTTATAGTTAATAGAATGTCTAAAGTGGACTATCGAAATAAAGTGTAACCCACTCCTCATCTAAGGAAAAAAAGTCAGAATTGTGAGATAAAAAGTTGTAATTACATTTTTTTATTTTTTTTATTCAGCGGCAGAAACAGGCTTTCATACAGAACACATGCTGGCTACTTTTTTTTTACGACACAATATGATGCATATTTTCTTTTTGTTTTGAAGTCTTTTTTTTAAATAGTAAGTAAACTAAATTAAACTGACTAACAAAATGTTTTTAGTTTTATCTTAAGTAAAAATTCTACTTTCATATTATAACTAATTTAATTAAATATCATTATGTTTATGGTGAAATAAAGTTGTAAAAAATATATTCACCTAAACATTTTGCCTTGTGTCTAAAGAAAATGATTTTACCTGTCAAATAATTGCATGATTACAGTAGTGTTATATTATGCCTCCAAACAGGAAGAAATGATGCTGTATGTTTGACCATCTAATGCTCAGAAATAATGCAGAATCTAACATCAGATCCTTTGTATTGAGCTTGACTGAGTGACTGAAGGTCTATTAACCTGAAATCTGGAATGTGTCCTTTTCTTTTACCTTGAGTCCCTTTGAAAGGATGAGAGCGGCAGGACGGTGGTGACAGGCAGAGGAGAAATGGGATGAGAGAGGTCAGGGGTGGAGCAATGAACCATGTCACCGTGTGTTAAACAATCGGGAACCTGCTCTTTCTCTCGCTGTTTGTTTGTTGATGCTATCATGGCTCGTCTGTGGAGAAGATTAATATGGGTAAGACTGCAGGACGGAATGGCTGGAATTTCTATCATACATGCATTCATTATTTTGAGGAGAATCCTTGAACAGCATTGTGTAGTTTGCACAAAGACTATGTTCACGATGGAGAACTAGCATGCCCCTTGCAGCATAATACATGCAGTGGTATACGTTTACTACTTGCTATTTATGTAAAGATCATGTGAAATAGTATGCAACAATAAATTATTTATATATCATTTATGCAGTATAGTGTTTGCATTATACTATAAAAAGTATGCAAACTTTATGTATCAGAATCAGACTCGGGCTCATTATTTGATCAAACTGCCTAAAGTTATTTTAGACATTTAAAAGTTTGAAGACATCTTAAAAAAAAAAAACACACACACACACACACACACACACACACACATTGAAGACATCTTAAAAAAAAAACACACACACACACACACACACACACACACACACACACACATATAAGTCAAATCTATATATTCTTTTAAAGTATATTATTTCCATAATAATTACTCTTTTTAAAAGTATGCTAAAGTGAATGTTTTTTTCACAAGGGAATCAATGCTGAATTCATTAGCAGCCTCTGCTCAACAATCTCTGATTGTGTTCCCTGCTAGTTTAATAGATGGAAGACCTGCTTTGAACAGTCAGATGGAGTTGTAGGAAAGCACTCTCTTATCTCTCTTTATTTTCCCCTATTCCCTAAATCCTGTCCTAACATTCCCCTTCCTGCTGTTCAGTTAAATGCAAACTGACAAGTGATCTGCTAACATCACTCAAAAACTGCAAAGACACTTATTTATTCAAGAAAATCTCAGCTTATCTTCCTCAAAGAACTCCGAAAATCCAGGTGACTAGTGACTAGCATTCTTGTTGGCATAATCTGCTTTAAATGGATGGGACACTGCTACATTTCGTGGCTTTGTTGTCCCACCTGTGTTTTCCTAAAGGATGTCACATGCTAAGCTAAAGTCATCATGCTAAGTGTGGCGTGCAAACATTAACCTTCCTTTCAAGTCAATGCTCTTCTGGGTCAGGGAGGAAGGAATGTTTTGAGTCTGTCAGCAGGTTTTGTCATTTGCGGCATTATGATTTTCTGTAGTCTTTGATTGCGTGACCTGCTCTGCCGATTCTTGCGGGATAAGTGGATGGGATTGTCATCAGCAGAGCAGGTTCATCAGGATCAAGGGTGAAGGACAAGCTGAGAAAATGACTGTGAAAATGAGATCTTGGGCTGAAAGATATAACGAGTGTGCTATACTCAAGGCTAGTGAGGAGAGACACAATGTAACTGAGATAAAGCGATTTCTCAGTGGGTTGAGGATGTTGCGCTGAATCCAACCATGACCAACATGGAGAAGAACTGTGTGGTCTGGAAGATGGACCACCCAGATATATTCTCAGCTCAATGAGTGGTTGAGGTATTGCAGAAGAACAGGCAGGGATGTGCACCATTCAGACCTGAGAAAACTCCAGCCCAAAGTAAACAAGAAAAAAGTACAAGTTTGATAAAAAGGGAGGATTCAAATAGAGTAAAATATATTATACACTCTCAGAAAAAAAAAGGTACAAAAGCTGTCATTGGGGTAGTACCTTTTTAAAAGCTACATGTTTGTACCATTTAGGTATTAATATGTACACTTTATGGTGTAATATGTACCTTTAAGGTACCAGTATACTGTAGACCAGTGGCAAGCGATGACTTTTTTAACCGGGTATGCTGAGTGATAAGACCCCCATTGGCTTTTAGGACACTCAAAGGGGATCACAGATGACAAATAAGAAACACCGTGGCAGGTGTCGATTTAAAAGTATGCACATTTCCTACCTTATTTGTAAATGAAATTCATCTCCAATCCATCTTCTATCATTTCAGGTTTATCAAAAATAATGTTATTTTTAGCAGCATCATATGACCCCTTTAAATCAGCCGCAGACCAGCAAATCATTGAGGACGCACTATAATCCTGACGAGTCATAGCAACAGAGCGGAGGCGAGAAAGCTGCGGAGAATCCGCTCGCCCGGGAGCAACCATAACTGATATAGATTTACAGAAAATTACTGCCGTTTGGCAAAAAAATCATTTTACGTACTTATTCCTAACTCTTTAAGCTTTAAGTTACATTTCAAATGACAAGGGATCAACTTATAATATGTTTATATGACTTATCCTGTGAACTTATTCTCTCAAATGGCCTGGGTATGCGGAGCATTCGCAGCTTATATGGACGGAACGCCACTGCTGTAGACCCTTTAGGTACAAATGTGTACCTTGTGAAAAGGTACCACACCAGTGACAGTTTTTGTACTTTTTTTTTCTAATTCTGAGAGCGCATTGAATACATTTGCATCAATACTTTTTCATAATTTTCATTTTACAGACCATTAAGAACCCTTACAAAACTTACAAAATGGAAACCGTAAAAGAGAACACAATAAGTGATTCCAGTGACCAGTAAAATTCCTCTTCTTGTCATTTCAATTCAAATTTCAATTCAGCTTCCTGTGGGGTGTGGCTAATTAAATTCATCACAAATGTACAAAGGATTGAGAGGGAATAAAGAAAGAAAATGAATAGTAAAATAATTGTAATTTATTGTAAAGTAATGCATTTGAACTATTTGAATATGCACACATTCACTCTTAATTGTTTGTCTAATATTAAGGACCTTTGTTTTGTTTGTCTTTTAGTATGTCAGTATGTTTTTTATTAGTTGTCAAATAAACGTTTAGCTACTTCTTTCCTCATACCCTTTTATCATTGAAACAGAAGCCCTCGCAGTGTAAAATTTATCATTTCAAATTGTTACCATATTTGAATATTTTTGGGGTTGATTCAGTGATATTAAATAATAGTTTGTGACTTGAATCATACCAGTTCATTTAGATGCTACCATTTTTTTAGGTTACCAATTTTTGGTAGCACTTCAATTCAGGGACCAGTTCTCACTATTTGCTTATTATAATGCATATAGCATATTTGTTGTTTGGACAGTTTTTGTACTTTTTTTTTCTAATTCTGAGAGCGCATTGAATACATTTGCATCAATACTTTTTCATAATTTTCATTTTACAGACCATTAAGAACCCTTACAAAACTTACAAAATGGAAACCGTAAAAGAGAACACAATAAGTGATTCCAGTGACCAGTGAAATTCCTCTTCTTGTCATTTCAATTCAAATTTCAATTCAGCTTCCTGTGGGGTGTGGCTAATTCAATTCATCACAAATGTACAAAGGATTGAGAGGGAATAAAGAAAGAAAATGAATAGTAAAATAATTGTAATTTATTGTAAAGTAATGCATTTGAACTATTTGAATATGCACACATTCACTCTTAATTGTTTGTCTAATATTAAGGACCTTTGTTTTGTTTGTCTTTTAGTATGTCAGTATGTTTTTTATTAGTTGTCAAATAAACGTTTAGCTACTTCTTTCCTCATACCCTTTTATCATTGAAACAGAAGCCCTCGCAGTGTAAAATTTATCATTTCAAATTGTTACCATATTTGAATATTTTTGGGGTTGATTCAGTGATATTAAATAATAGTTTGTGACTTGAATCATACCAGTTCATTTAGATGCTACCATTTTTTTAGGTTACCAATTTTTGGTAGCACTTCAATTCAGGGACCAGTTCTCTTTGTTTGCTTATTATAATGCATATAGCATATTTGTTGTTTGTTACTACTTATAAAGCACATATTAATGCCTTATTCTGCATGACCATATTTTAGATCCCCTAATCCTTAAACCCCATACCTAAACTTAACAACTACCTTACTAACTATTAATAATCAGCAAATTTGGAGTTTATTGAAGCAACACAGTTAATAGTGAGAATTGGTCCCCAAGCTAAAGTGTGACCCATTTTTTTAAATGCAGTCTCTGTAAATAGTAAAAATGTACATTTTGGCCATATCTGGTTATTGCCCCCCTCACTGTCTGTGGTTACAGCCCATTATGTAATGATCATTCCAAATCTATCAGACTTTTATTCATCTTTGAAACACAAATTAAGCTATTTTGAATGAAACCCAAGAGATTTCTGTCCCTCCATTTATAATCCATCCCACCAAAATATGACGCTTTAAAGTTTAAAGACGTTGTAAAAATACTATAGCATCAAATATGGCAAACAGAAGCTCAACCGTACTTGTGTGACACACGTAAACAAACCTCACTGGTTTTCAAATGAGCTGCTGTTTACCATATTTGATGATCTCTATGTATGTGTGTCGATCAATGCATATGTATGAGTAAAAGCCTAAACTAAGTCTCTGTTCATCATATAAAGCGACTGTGTCTCTTCAGAAGACTTGGACTAAACAGCTTGATTTATATACTGTAGGTTTCTTTTACGATGTCTTTTTGTACTTTTCGATAAGTGAAACTTTGGTTGCATTGACTTTCAATGGATGGATGTAAATGATGAGAAAGTAATGAAAACCGTTATTTGTGGTTCAAACGTGGGTTTGGAATGACATAAGGATGAGAAAATCAGTTTTGGGTGAGCTATCCCTTTAAAGCTCCTGAGACTGGCATCCTGGGATCTGCCAAGCTATAATTTATATAGCACTAGAGACAGTCAATTACTGATTGTATTTCTGTACCATTTATTTACAGTAGTGGTTCTCACTGGTAAATTGCAACCCAAAACTGGATTGCAGGTCTGTTCTGACAACAGGGAAAATGATTTAATGGTAACAAAACGACCCATAATCATGATTCATGCTTATGATAAAAAAATAAATAAGGCGTATAAACTTTTTTGTTTTATTTGTCTAATTATTTTAGTTAGTGTAATTTTAACCACTTCAATATAATCACAAGCTCTACTGTACAGTAGGGAAATGCGTTCTGATTTGTTATCCAGTTGTGTCTGCACTACTCTATCGGATGTGCTGATGTTTAGTCTTCTGTTTGCTGTATTGTGGTTAAATAAATCATATTTTGAGATAGTATCCATGGTCCGAATTGACTGGTGAATTGTGATTGTTACAGTATGTGCTATGTGTTCCTCAACTGTGGTCTATTCTTATCAGGTAGTTCTGTGACGGTACAAGTCAGTTTTGTTTGCATTCAATAAGCCATTTTCTAAACAACTAGAGAATTAAGGAGGCACTCAAATTTAGCCTAGATGAACCTAAAACACAGTAAAATGAAAGATTAGCATTGATATGAAGCAGCCGGGTCAGATTTTCTTCATTCACAAGAATGCACTGACTTCTAGACATGTTTTTTTTTAGGCATGTCTGGTTGCCGTTGTGCACTTGGTATACTGTGACACCATCTGTGGTCTTGGCTCAGAGTGCTGGGAACTGGCTTACAATATTACATTTATGATGGCTATTTATACAGGGGGGGTCAACAGGACTTTTTAGTTTTATGAAACAAATTCCTGTGGATTCCATGCCATGTGTTTGAGATAAACCTATAGTAAGTCACTCCACCAGCATGTAACCTCTTTCCTAGCTTAATCAAATTGGCATTTACTCAATATCTACATCATATATCCCATCTTTTATTTTCATAATTCCCTTAAAGCTGCAGTCACTGTTAAACATCTCAGGCCAAAAGAAGAATCAGCATTTGCTCTCAATTATTCTGTGCTGTTTTATGTGGCCATTAAGAAAACATATTGCAGAACTGTACACCAGGGAACATGTGAGATGTGAATGAAACACTAATAAGTAACACACATAAGTAATGGTGCAGCTGTTAGGTGTCTTCATAACATTTGGAGTGTTTAGATGTCCACTTTATAGTATATACAGACGCAGTGTTTGTATACATATAACTTGGTGTTAGTTTAAAATCTTAGAGGGCACGTGGTGAACTCAGTGATGTTAAATTCAACATTTTAAATGCAGTCCAAAACTACAGTTTGGGAGGTGCATGATTATAATTCCCCAAATTACAATGGAAAGATATATTACCTCACTCTTAAAAAAAAAAAAAACACACTGGCCCTGCCCGAATACTGATGGTCTAAAAACCGTTTTTATGCACCAATTTACCAAACTCTTGCTTGAGAGTAACACATGGCAAGGCTTGGACTCTTTCACCAACAATTTGCCATTTCTTTTTCAAACAGTAATTCCAACCCCTCCATTTGTCTTCCTCAGTCTTTTCTTTTCAGTGGGCCCCTTTAGAAACAGCCAAAAGGTTTGGCTACTTCTCCCTTTCAGTTAAAAAATAAAAGTGATAATAATTATATATATATATATATATATATTGACTTGAATAAAACCAGTTAATTTAGATGTTACCATTTTTACTAACAACAGAACCTGAAAAGGTAGGGACCAATTCTAACTATTAACTAGTTGCTTATTAGCATGCTTATTAATAACGTGTTGGCTGTTTATTACTTATTAAGCACATGTTCTGTATGACCATATTCTACATCCCTAATCCTACCCAATACCTGAACCTAACAACTACTAACTATTAATAAGCAGCAAATTAGGAGTTTACTGATGCAAAAGTCGTAGTTAATAGTTTGTTAATAGCGATAATTGGACCTTGAAATAAAGTTTGACCCCTGAAATGGTAACAATCCATTCATTCGCCAATCCAGACCTCGTTTTATTACTCTCCATCAGTCGCTTCATTCGTAACTAAGCCATATTCCAAAGCTACTCAACTTGAGCTTTGAAGAGTTCTCAACTGCACAAGCTTGCGTCAGATCCTTACCTCTCTATAAATCTCTCAGCTGGCAGCAGCATTCAAGAATCAAATATTTGTTTTAAATCATTTATAAGCAGTTTGTCCAAATCCTAATGCAGCTTCAACACACACACACACACACACACACACACGCACACACAAGCTTTCTGCAACTTTCACTCCCTCACTTACTGTTGTTACAACTTCAATACACCTGCATTGTTTCCACTTTCTGCTCCATTCTGTTTCAGTTATTTTCTCATTTGCAATTCGTCTAGTTGTTGCAGCACTTGCTGCATTTACTTTTGCTTGCTCTAGTGAAAAATAAATATACTTAAATGTATTTGAAATACATTGATTTCATGTTCAGTATACTACAAATACATTTACATATTTATGTACTCAATAGCAATACCCTGCGATTGTACTTTTAAACTGGTATACCTAAAGTCTGCTAAATTGGAACAACTAATTTTGTACTTAATGCACTTTAATTGTGTGGAAGTAGTGCTGAAGTCCAACTAAATACTGAAGTATATCTGATTGTGTTAAAGTGGAACTATTGCAAGTGTACTTCAGGTACACTTTAAATATCTTGCATTTAAAGATATTATTCAAAAATCATACAATCCTCATCAATAGTGACATTAAAATACATTTTAAGCTTAACATTATGAAATGTGCATTGTGCACAAGTAGTACTTAAATAACGTTTAATTATAATGTTTATATCAGTAGGCCTAAGTCTCGAGCGATATGTCGGTAAATATGTTAATAGATTTGAACTATACTTAGCATGAAATACATTTATTTTAAATATATTACTTTTTTACTTGGGTGTGCCAGATAAGTAAAAGAAATTCAAAGTGATGACCAACATAAAACAAATGCTCTTCAGTGTTATGAAACTTCAAAAACTGTATCTTGTCAAATTGTAAAATAGTCATAATACAGTATAAAGAAATATAAACTGATAATACAGTATTGAATAGCACTTAATAAAATAAAAGATTATTTTGAAATGATTTAAAAAAAAATAAACACCTGTGTTTTTAGTTTGTTTTAAATAACTTAAAATAACTAATTCAAAAGAAATTTAAATAAAGGGTCTCAATAAACTGATAGATTGCCTAATGTAAGATTTATTTATTTTTTCATTTGACTGTTATTTTGGACTCCATTAACTTTCATTGTGTGGTCAAAAAATCTTGGATTTTTAATAATATCTTCTTTTGTGTTTCACAGAACACAGAAAGATGCACGGGTCTGAAATGAAATTAGGATGAGTAAATTGTCAATTTTGATTTTTGGGTGATCTGTCTCTTTAAATGAGTTAGCAGTGTCACTACTTTTAGCTAGTTGCTCCTAGCACAACTATTATCTCTATACTGAATACTACGTTCTCATAGCTTGAATTGAGTATCTTTCTGAAGACCTCCAAGCAAGCCAGCTGACCACTCTTATACAGCTGATTAGACAGACTATTACAGACATGTGAATGGACTAATCAGTTTTTTGGAATCATCTGAACCATGATCAGCCCTAAGTCAGTTACAGGACAGAGACAGAGCTCAAGACTCTGTGGGACACGCTGACCATCGGTTTGTATTTCTCCAGCAGGCCTGTGTGTGTTTAGTGTGGGTGTTGATGCTGACAGGGCTCATTAAGTTTCTCTGCCCGTACGTTAACATGCTCCTGACATCAGCAAAAGCTAGGGAGGCTTTTACGCTGCAGATGAACCTGCATGTTGTTCTTCAATTAAATCCTGTAAGGAACGCCGCACCAGGAGTTCACCACGTCTCCCTGCTCATGTCATTTCACCGCCGAAGGAACTTCCCCAATCCACACTCTTCAGTTCCTCAGTCTTCCTCGCTGTAACTCTCTCCATTATTATGCAATGCGTTTGCAAGCTCTGTCTTGATCTGCAGCAGCTCATGTTATCGTTGTGACTCCCTTGGACATGAGGCCCAGACTAAATATTTTCACAGAAAGCATGTGAGACGTCTTAAAGAACTCCGACCGGCCTTTAGGATTAAGGAGCGGCGTTTGTGGGTAGTTAATGCCGTGGGTAGGGTCAGTCCAGCAGAGTAGGTGTGTCCAGTCCCAAGAGAACGGGTTCGGATATCTGACTTAATTTCACATATCAATCTTTTGCGGCTTCACATTTTATTTGGAGTGCAGCTGTGAGTAGTATGCTTGCAGAGACTCGTGATGTGAATTATCAGAGTGTGTCCTCCGCTCTGTGTCAGAAACTATCAGGCCCTTTACAAAGACATAATACACTCAGACTGTTGGACAAGGTGACAGATAAACCTGGGGGACAGACCTTGGCTGGAGTGAGGTTTTCGATGCAAAAATCACTTATTAAAAAATTGAGCGGGAGACTGAAATGTGAGAAAAGTCTAAGAAAAAGATTGAATTTAAATCTAAATATACATTGTAAAATTGATTTGAAAGTTGAAAACAAAGATTACTGGAGTATGTTTTACAAGAAAATACAATTTCAGCCTTTCTACTACAATGTTATGTTTATTTCAATGTTTCTCGCTGTTACTTTGCAATTATTCGATTTTTTTTGTGTAGTGTAGAAATTAAATCTAATCAGAGTTTGCATCCTCATATGAGTATACTATTAAAATCAGAATTAATTTCTTGCTCATTTTGTCTGTCTGATTCAGACAGTCAACAAGATCATCCCATAACAGTAACAATTTTCTGTAAATATGCCTTGGTTATGGTCAGTTCAGTTTTCTGTTATTCACAGTTAACTGTGAATATATAACTGAGACCAGCTGTGATTATTAGAACAAGAAATGTTCTGAATAAAATTACTCAGAATTTCTGAGTATTCCTTTATTTGGCAGTAGAAATGCAAGAATCCACATTTGGCGGAAACATGCTTTCAAAACTACTTGTGGAAAGGCACAAATCAGGAATATGGGTATAAAACATCCCAATAGCATAATATGAGATGGAATACAGTCAAGTTTAAAGAGTGTATGGATTCATCTTTCCCCAAAAAATATAACTTTCAATAAGCCACAGGATCTTTAGAGCAAAGACTGATCATTGTGTGTGTGACATCAATATTAAAAGTGTTCCAAAGATCCAGACTGTTACATTTTGTAAGTAAGTAAATAAATAAAGAACACATAAAACAAGTAAAAAATTTCACAATTTTGGTTTCAAGGTGACAAGGTTCAAAATCACACCACCAAAGTAAGCTGAGGTTTAAGCACAGGAAGATTAATGTCCTGGAATAACCCTGTTAAAGACACAACCTTAATCCAAACCTATCTGGAGGGACTTTAAAAGGATTCTGCACACTTTGATTAAGTTCAAATAATTGTGAAAAAATGTCCAGCCCTGATGGTGCAAAGTTGGTAAAGATGCAACCACATGACTTTAATTCAAGCAAAAGATACTACCATTTACATTAACTCTGGTTGTTATCCAATTACAATAATTTGATCAATGCATATTTTGGGTTACTTTTCGTTTAGTGGTTTCTAGATCATTCAGCTGAATACATATGTGCTGTCAAATAAAATGACACTGTTACTCTTGTACATAAGAGTATTAGATTGGGTTACGTGCACTGTACAAATTGGTAACCTAGAGTTGTTAACTTTAAAAGCTATTTCTACCTGATTTAACCTATAAAAATTAGATTTGTTGGAATAAATTCATGTATTTGGGTTGATTCAGTGATATTAAATCATATTTTTGACTTCAAACCAATTAATTTAGATGCTACCATTTTACGTAACCTTTTTTTTCAGTGTGGTTTGCTGAATTGTATGGTATTGGATTCTATTGATTTGACTGTGAGGGCTTTATTAAGAGCTATTCAACACAAAATATATAGTTTGAAAAGTAGTAGCTGCTCTTACTATGCAAACACTTGCAAAGTTGATTTCTTTAGATTGTC
This sequence comes from Sinocyclocheilus rhinocerous, assembly GCF_001515625.1. NCBI lineage: Eukaryota > Metazoa > Chordata > Actinopteri > Cypriniformes > Cyprinidae > Sinocyclocheilus > Sinocyclocheilus rhinocerous. The sequence goes on along the minus strand of NW_015627902.1, from coordinate 292,748 downwards.
AGCATGCTAGGCAGTGTCTACACAGTGCCCTCTATGGGTAAACTGAATAAATGGCCTATATGAGGAGAACCAGAACTTGTACTGCTCAAACAAATGAATTCATTAATTCCTTTATATGAACACAAGCTATTTCTCCTCTCTACTAGCATAAGATAATTCATTCTCACTTAAGTTCAGAAAGCTATTGAAACGTTTTGCCTTCTTCTTTAAATGCAGTGGCTGCTATTGTCTGTTGGGTCGCTCTTTTAGTCGATGCCCCCAAAAAAGCTTATTAAAGTTCTACTAAGAGCTTATTCATTATATGAAATCTGTTTTTCAATCAATGAATACCTAGTACTGTTATTGTGCCAAAGCATGAGTGCATGGTTTACTAGTTTAACAGGCCAAAATTTTCCACAGTGAGAAACAGCAGCGGTGCTCCCGCCCTATTACACTTATCACTCGAGGATCAAGTTAGCGAGGATAAGGACAGAGCATAAAGAGAAGGAGACTTTAAGTGGCTGGCAACCATAGTAACAGAGTAAAGTGCCTGACTCTGAGCGCTGTGGGAGAGTAGGCTGTGACCCATCTGTGTCAGGGAACATGGGGAATGAGTATTTTTGTGTGTGTGTGTGAGTGAGAAAGAGGTCATGGTGATTTCGAAGGGAAATGAAGCCACGTCTAAATCTCCCATCTTTCTACTGGGGCGCCATCCTTGAGTCTTCACGTACCAGCTGACTGAATTAGATTTTCTCAGCAGTTGTACTCATGGGAACCTGGAAGCCCCAGTATTACCCCCCTGCCACTTCCTACGGCCCGCAGGGAGTAAACATCAGCTCATATTTTCATTCATCCACATGATCCACATTCATTTCAAAATATGACAGGACTGCCAAGCACAGGTATCTGTGACCAAACAGGCACATTTGTGAAAATGAAAAACATTTTCATGTTTACACACCTACTGTATTCATAAGATCTAATATAAATTAGGCATCATTCATAATGCATGTGAACCTGTAATATTAGAAGTCTGTAAATATTAGTATGGTAGTTTAAATGTTTATCACAGTGTAAAAAGATTTGTGCAACCTCTGTGTGACATACTTCAACCTTATATGAAGTTATACTGTTACACCTTTAAAACTCTAAACTAAAGCCAACTTTGACATTATGCACCTATTTAATACTTATTCTGTCATATCAATAAGTTGCAGATTTTTTTCTTTCTTTTGTGAAACAAATATAAATCTTGCTTTGCTTTGTTCTCTTCCCAGCACACTTCTCTTTCAATAGACAAACATGTTGTCAACTTATTTGAAAGCTTGAAAAGCACCAAAGACGTTTGTTTTAGCATAATTCAACACAATTAACCCTTACAGTACTCCCTCACCCAAGACTCAGGGACCCTCAATATACTGTAAAATGCTAATACGATTGAATTTGTTAACATTAATAAACATGAACTAACAGTTAACATATTTCTGACAATCTTGGTTATTGTCAATTTCAAGCTTTATTAATAAATTACTGAAATCAAATGCCGTGTCTGTTGATATTATTTAATGCACCTGAGCTAACATGAACTATCAATCAACTAACATTACCACAGATTATTAAATACTGTAATAGCCTAAATGTACTGTGCATTGTTAATTAATGTTAACAAATGAGACCTTATTGTAAAGTAATTACATATGAATTTCCATATGAAGTTGCTACAGAAAGAACGACTAATGGTTAATTAGCATGAATCAACAATCATTAAGAGTCACATCCTTTTAGTACGAACTGGTCAAACCTGTACAAAACGAATTGGAAGATGTAGGCTACGAGAAAACAGCCTACTGGACCTAGTATAGGCTACGGATTTAATACAGTTAAAATGCTTTCGTTAACCTATACCTATTTTTGTACTATCTAAATAACACACACGCAATGGGAATTATGCATAATTTCCCACCTTCTGAAGTCCTGCTGAAGTGAGTCGAGCCCTTCGCATTGGAGCATCATAATCTACGTAAGACTCCTGCTGACCAATCAGCGCCTGTGTGCCGATACGCTCAAGATCTGCAGCGTTGAGCATTAGAAGCGCTGAAAGACAGAGCGAGAGCAGTGACAAGACCTCCCCATACCGCCAGATAACATCCACAACGTTATGAGACAACAGAAACCAAAGCAATAGCGGAAATAAGACGAGGAGAGAAGGAAACGTCTGCTGCAGTTTAACCAGGGATTGCCATTGGATCACTTTTTTTTTTTTTACCGGCACATGTAGCGTCTTGCGCTTGATGATAAGCATATGCGCAGAAGCCGTTCTCTGGCCCCTATAGAGGTTGCGCTTGGAAGTGTACGAAACTTTTTTTTAATATATTGTTTTGCCTGTGACGTTTTGGAATTAGATATATTAAACGTCGACTTTCCGTTATACTGTGGATTTTAAAGAGGAGGGCCAATATAGTGTGGATTTTCTCCGGTTTCTTTTCTTTATTATTCTTTTATTGTGCTGTTATTGCTATTATATTATATTTTCTGGAGGAGCGCTAACGTCCAAGAAGTTCATTTTAGTGGATTCGACGCAGGTGCTTCGGTCCTGAAGGGCAGAATGGAATTGTTACTTTGACCCACGATATCACACGGTTCATTCATATTCAGCAGCTTCGCTTTGAATAGTTTTGAGAGCCAGAGACTGTTCAGTGACGCTCGCCGCAACACACCACTGGAATTACAACCATGAACTTTGTTGTTTATTCGATACAATTATTTTTTGCGGCTCTCCTTCATCTGTCTGCTGTCAAGGTAAGGGCTGTGCAATTTGGTGGGTTTGAAATTATGCAAGGATAAAGCCATTAATTTTTTATTAATGTGTAAACGAACGGAGGTCAGATTACACTGACGAGGATATAATGCACGTGTCCAGTGCCATTACACCATTTATACACTAGGTTACCCGAACTGAAGTTTCACGTGGAATTTCCTGCTTAAAAGTTAGGCTACTGCTTAAAATAACAGCTACTGTTATATTAGGAATATTTGGCTATCAATACTGTGTAGCCCGATCAGTTCCTATTCTGAGAAGTACAGGGATTTAACATAAATTAGGCAATGGGTTTTGTTAATAAATGCAAATTACTATAAAACAGACTACGTGCTGTAACGGGAGTATACCTATACGGGAGGCTAAATGCAACGAATACAAACACAACATTGACTTTCTGAATTTTATTAGTGCTCTCCACTTAAAATACTGCAACCATCTGCTCTCTTGACGAGAATAATGACAAGATATTACCTGAACGCCTTCGTTTATTTGTATCTCGCCTAATTAATTAATTTACTTGAATCGTGACATGGCAGTGTTTGATGTCGTGAAACATATTTGTATGAGGTAAACTACCGTCGTTTGTTTGTTGGTTGCTTTGTCGTCATTGTCCCAATGTTGGGTGCAGAATATGAAAAATGTCTGCTTGGATATGAAGCAGATGGTGTGTGAGGCAAACCGGTGAGATTCTCACGCAACACCGAGAGCTGTTGCGCCAGTACACGCCACCTGCGGTAACGCGACGGAGCACGCGCTCTCGCGCCAGCGAGACTAATCTGTAGGCGGGAAAAAAGAATAGTCTGAGTTGTAGCAGCAGCATCATTGGCTCTCCGCAGCCGCTTTAAATGACAAATTAACTCCCTTACTAAGAATTTAGAAGATGAAATTCCATTTAAATGAGATTATATACCATGAAAAGAATCTAAAACTGCTTTCTGAAAGCATTCAAACTCCCATAGGCTACTAGATTTGGAAAGCCTCTCTGGTTTTTATGGGTCTGGGGCCCACTAGAGGGCCTCAGCAAACCTCCAAGGGGACCATTGGATGACTTAAAATTATTTAAAATAAATCTAACTTAATCTAATTTAGTTAAAATTCGAAAAGGTTACAGTTTGGGTATATTTGCGATTACAGGGTTTCTTTAGTTGTACCCACACTGGATCATAGTTAAGGTACTAATATGTCCTCTATAGGGGTAGATAAGGTACAAATACCGATATATGCCAATAAATTGACATCATATTTCTTGCTTTTTTATTTGTACCATCAACAGCTGTTGATTTTACTGAAGGACATATGGTTCTCGAAACTTATGGAATCATGAAATCAACTGATGTTTATTGAGACTGCAAGTTTATGTTAATTAGAATCTTAGAAAACAAGCAACTTTTCCATCATTACAGCAGTACCAGAGGAAACATTTTAGCCTAAATATTGGCTGCTCTAAATATTTTATTGGCCAGTGGGAGTCAAAAAGGTTGAGAACGACTACTTTAAACTCTTATAAGAGTCCAAGATCCTTACTAAGCATCTAATTCTAGATTCTGGCCATGTATCGAGTAAATAAAGTGCGTTGGTTGTGTAAAACGTAACGAAATGTTCCCTTTCGAGAGTTTCCCAAGCATTACTATTGGTTTCTTTCAGTGGCGTATAACGTAGGTCAGATTTAACTTGTTTTAGGTATTCTGTGACTTACAATTGTCACTTTTCTGTCCTGACAGGCTGCCCACATACCCAAAGAAGGGATGAAGAGCAAAAACGAGGGTAAGTCTCTTTATATGTGCAGTGTTCGTAAATGTTGAAGTGTGTATGATATGAAAAATGTTTTGGAAATGGCGCTAAGAGTCCAGCACCACCTGGAGGATGTATATGGCAAAGATTAAACTGCGAATGGTTTTATCCCAGTTCTGAGGCAGGTAATAGCCCATCCAATACTGTATGTTTGCTGTTCTCTTTTGTTACGCAACACTCTCTCTCCTTAATCAGTTTAATATCACTTATATAAATATTTGCTTGGACACTCAAGATTAGGAGTCAGGGTATATTTCCCACCCTCATTAGGATCGTCAAAGTGAATAATTTATTCTACCCGCAAGCAACCTTGTGTGGAGTCATTGACCATGGCTGTGTTTGTTTATTAACAAATATTGCGTGATTTATTCCTGATTTGCCCTCAAGGTCACAATTATTTGTTCGCAGTGGACCTGGTTGTTTGTATAGAGTCCCTGTTACGTTTCTGGGGGAACGTGTATTGTTATTTTTACGTCATTCCCAATCTGCTTCCATTCATAAATGCTTTCCCACAATGTAGAGCTCCTATGCTAGACGGTTTTGCTTTGCATTAAATGCACATATTGAATCTTGGTTAGTAGTAGTCAGTCCGTTTATATTTGACTTTGCACTTTGCTAAATAAAGATATGAGATACAAACATCATGGCCATAAACGAAGAAGTGCCATGATAGGGCACTGGGTGAAATGTGGCTGGTACCACCAATTGATTACTAGCAGTTACTGACTTTATCATGATCAGCATCATGAATACAGTTGTGTTTGGTTTTCTTGCATGGCTCTGGGGCACTGACAGATTCATGGGTGGCAGGGGGTGTCACGCAGGGTGGGCTTCTCATGGAGGTCAGGTGTCTGCAGTGAAGCCTGGTGCCACACTGCCTGAGGTCACGCTTTTCCCTGGCAGTCTGCGGGTCAAGAGGCACTGGGGTCAGAGTGAATGATGGGAAGCCAGTTTAGGGAGGTGTACAGACTAGGGTGGGCGTGCAAGTGGGGCACATGTGCTGGTGTGTGTGCCTCAACATGTGTGACATGCCTTTTTTTGCCCACTTGGGAAAGTCAAGTCCCCAGTGAGCAGAACAGGCCTGTGTGAGGTGTTATGTCATGGATGTGACATTAACAGTGGGCCTTCCTCAGGAAATATTAGTTTTTGTAAAGAATGGAAACGATTTACTCACTCTAATTTGATTCCAAACACGCATGCTGTTATTTTGACCATGTAACGCAAAAGGAGAAGAATCTTCACGCCGCTCTTTTCACAGTTACCATGACTGCTGGCTATAAAAAGTAACACATTTTGGCAATTTAGTAAAATATAGTAACTTTAAATGTAATCCTGAATAACATATTAAGGTTAAAAGCATAATCACATACTTTACATGTGGCTTAGTATGCTAGTTAACACATCAAAATAAGTGTACTTCTTTAAAGCACAACAAAAGATTAATAAAACAATGATTTAAAATATACTTCAAAGTTAAACTTTTAATGTGACACTATTACATGTACACTTTTTAAAAGTGTATTTAAGAATGTTAAGAAACAGTCATGAAATTCACCTTTAGTTGCATTAATATTATATTATGTCTAAATGTACATAAAAAAAAAAAAAACTTTTAAGTGCACTACAAGTGCACATTCAATGCAATTAAGTGCACTTCTTTTTCACAAGGGTCAAGACTTCTGAAATAGCTTTTATGAGAAACAGACTCAGTCATGGTCATTATGAACTGTCATTACATGGAAAAGAGCTGCATGAAGATACTTCAAAACTTCTCTTTTTGTGTTTCACAGAAAAAAATAACAGCATACAGGTTTGGAACGACATGACGGTAAGTAAATAATGAGAGAACTTCATGTAAACTGTACCTTTAATTTGACAACAAAAAAAAGAAAGAAAGAAAGAAAAGAAGACATCGGTAGTATGATAGTGACTGAACTCTCACTTTGCTTCCTCTTTAGTGATTCCCTTCATGGATGTGTACAAAAAGAGTGCGTGTAAGACGCGAGAGATGCTGGTAGACATCATTCAGGAGTATCCTGACGAGATCGAGCACACCTACATCCCGTCCTGTGTGGTTCTCATGCGCTGTGCAGGCTGCTGCAACGACGAAGCGCTCGAGTGTGTCCCTACAGAGACCCGCAACGTCACCATGGAGGTGAGACTGGTTCAATCCAGCGCGCGCAGTCCTTCACACTGCTTCCTATGACTTCATGCTTGCCCAACATGGGGACAGGGAGGCGGTGTTAACTGGCATGTCAGATATGTTGTTTACCGCTGCACACTGTGTTTACACCGCGTTTATGTGGCTGAAGTTGCTCTTGGCCACTGTTGAGGCCTGGTCTTGTCATTTATTCAACAGTGTGTAAAATTAAATAAAAATGACAAAGTACACTCATATAGTGCATGAATGCATGCTTGCATACTAAATGTGATTTTTTATTTTTTTGTATATTCCTGTAGGTACTGCGAGTCAAACAACGTGTATCGCAGCATAATTTTCAACTGAGTTTCACAGAACACACCAAGTGTGAATGCAGGTACGTCTCTAAAACTGAGATTAAATGCATCTTCAGGAAATAGTTAAATCCAAGATGTAATCTGTCCATTATTCTCAAAGTTTACTCACTTATTGTTCACTATGCTGTTATTTGTTCTGTTAGAGCACAAAATCTTCAATAATTCAATACACATAAAGATATTTATTGGCATCTATGGTTCCATGAAGAGCCTTTAACATCCATGACATCTTTTCATTGGACAAAAGCTTCTTTATAGTGGAAAAAGTTTCTTTGGATTATTAAATTGTTCTTTAGACTTAGGGAAAAAATGGTTCTTTTAAGAACTGTTCACTGAAAGGTTCTTTGAAGGAACCAAAAAATGGTTCTTCTATGGCATCACTGTGAAAATCCCCTTTTGGAACCGTTATTTTAAGAATTTAGTAAGTAAATAGTGACAGAATATTTATTTTGAGTGAAGTGTTCCCTTTAAATCATGAAAAGTGAATTAAACCTCTGTTGCATCTGTCTTTTTTAGGCAAAAGGTAGAAGTCAAATCAAAGAAAGAAAAGTAAGTTGAGTTTTATTTTTATATTATTATTATTTCCAATGTCAAGCTTTTGGGTGATTTTAAGATAACATATCTTTCTGAAATGGTCAATTCTTCCATTTTTCAACTTGGACATTGTGGGATTTGGTTAAGATTAATTTGTTCACAGTGTGGACGGTTCTAGATGGTGCATTGCATTTCTAAACACACAGCTAAAAATTGCAATGACTGGGTTGATTGGACGGCGATGAGAAGCAGCCAGCTGGACACTATGTTAGCAGTTAGCACAGTTAGCACTTAGCAGTCAGACTATTAGCAGTAAAGCTCAAGTGATGCAGTATATCTCTAGCTGCACGCCTGGGCAGACCAATCAAATTGAGAGCATAACATACTTTTAGGAATGTGTTCCAGTAGGAGCTAGTCTTTCAGACTTGATTTGTCAGTGGGTCAGTGTTTATATTATGTACATGACTCACAGTAAGTGCAGCTTCAGCAGTCTTTACTGTCTGTATGTGAGTGGAGCGAATGACAGCTGAGATGATGTGGGTGAGAAATGAAAGTGTGCATATTTTCATCATTGCCAGATTCATGCTGCTTGCTTTGTCATAACTGGTGCATCCCATTTGCTTATTGTTCAACACTAGTGTGTGAGAGCACTCTAAATGAACTCAGATGTCCACAGTGCCAGCACAGTTCACTTTGTAAACACACAGTACTGTGAGTTTACTTTATTTTCACTTAAATGTAATTCCAAATATAAAGTTCCAGGACATCCAGCTCACAGCGTCTCAAAGTCACCTGGACACTATATACTGTATATATTTGTCAATCTTCAGCCCTAAAAAAAATAAAGAAATAAAATAAATCTTAAACTTATTTTATTTCAGCTGAATAAAACATAATAAAAACGATAAAATAGAACTTGTATAATAGAAATATAAAAAAAAAACACAAAAACACAACAAATTTACTACTTTAAAGGAGACATATTATGCCCCATTTTACGATATGTAATATAAGTCTCTGGTGTCCCCAGAATGTGTCTGTGAAGTTTCAGCTCAAAATACTCCACAGATCATTATATCATTTTGAAAATGCCTATTTTGAGTGGAAGCGGAAACACGCTGTTTTTCGTGCCTGTCTCTTTAAATGCAAATGAGCAGCTGCACCCCGCCCCTTTTCCCAGCTTTTCCAGCTTTTGAGCTGCGCCATTACAGCTCATACCTGCTAAAAACAGCTGTTTTGGTTCTGATTATCATGTTTATCGCGCTGGGCTTCCCAAAACAAAGTTACTGGGTTAATCTTTTTCACGTTTCCTTGGTTGTTAGATGCACCGGGGACCTGATTATAGCACTTAAAACCTGGAAAAGTCAGATTTTCATGATATGTCACCTTTAAATAAAATTTAAATGAAAATTAAATCTAGATCAAAATATTATCAAAAATGGTAATATTTGACAAATATAACAAACCCTGTCTAGACCTTCAGCGCTCCCTCTACTGGATCAGTATCGCCACTGAGTACTAAAAGTTCACAAGCATTGTCCTAGCATTATAAAGAAATAAATGAGTACATATTAAATATAACAAAACCGTGGTATTATTCATTATGATGCTCAATTGTTTGCTAATTTTGTCGCAAATATATTGTGAGAATTCATTACTGTATATCGCCCGGTTTACTACCGCAGCCGCCTCGACACACCCTCAACCCCGTTTGCCCACAACAAAGCTAATAAAGTGAAACACTCGACTGTTCTTACACCCATACAGTCAAATCAGCTTCCACTAAATGATACAACAGCCGAATCCCTCCTAATCCTCAGGCGCAAATTTAAGACTCACTGCTTTCAACAGGACTTAATAACGACTCAACACCCAAAACAAAACCTGCTTTTCCTTTTATTTGTGTTGGACGTCTTTTTATAGCTAGTGCGTCTCTATTTCTGGCAGATAACCATTCATAATTTAATGCTTCCCATCTGCTAAACATGGCAGTATCATAAAGAAATAGTAATTATGCAAGTCATTTTGGATAAGAGCATGTGCTAAATTCTGAATATGTTTCCAGTCACAAATTTCTCAAAAATAAAATAAAATAAAAATCTTGTGACACTTGCATGTTTGTTCTGAAACAAACACATTTGAACATATTTTAGCACATTTTACCATATTTAAATATTTAAAAAAAAGGTTTGCAACAGCAATGTGAAAAAAATGTTCAAATGTTCAAATAATATGCCTTCAAATGTGGTCAATCTAATTTTAGATCAACAAGTCGAGTGTTGAGCTGGTCAGGTGTCTGCCAGTCCTCTCTGAGGTTTTACAGCCCATGGTGCTTGTGTTAAAGCCTGGATTGCTCCGTATATATCTCTTACGAGCTCTGACCTGCCGATAACGGAGTCTTTTATAGGATGGTTGCAGTTTTTCTTTTGGGGCGAGGCTCTGGTGCTTTATGGCAGCTGTAAGATGGAGTCTGTGAAGACCACCCGCCGCTCTCGCTCTCCTCACACCGCAGTTGCTCAAGTCTGACCCTTGCCTGCTTCCCCACACTAATCATAGTAACAAGTGTCTGTCGTTAACCCACTTTTATTTTTAGCCTTTTAAATAGTAGGTGATCCTGAGACGGAGGTCATTGTTGGTTACCTTGAGATGTTTCACAAACCTCGTTTAGTGCTATTGTGTCTTAAAGGGATAGTTCACCTAAAATGAGGCTCAACCTCAAACTGTATGAATTTCTTTCTTCTGATGAACACAAAAGAAGATATTTTGCTAGTTTCTGGTCCCCACTGACTTCCATAGTCAAAGTCAAAGGGGAGCAGCAACTGTTTGGTTAACTTGTTTTATTCAAGTGAAAAATATGATTTAATATTGATGAATCAACCCAAATAGATTAATTTATACCAAGAAATCCTCATTTTATGGGTAAATATCTCTTGAAGGTAACAATTGCAGTGTATATAACAGAAATATCAAATCAAATATTCTGAAAAAAAAAAAAAAATCACACAAAAAGGTTTTTTGTTTTGTTTTGTGCATCCACTAAAAACCGCCTTGACACCAGTTGGTCAAATGTCATTTCAAAAATGGCTCCGAAAAGCGATGTTAGTGCTGATAAAGCTCTTTTTGCTCATATATTTGATCTAATGGAAGGAAGGTAGGTTCAGGTCAGGGAATGTTCCCAGTTTAATTGGATGAGCGACGGCCGTGTGCGTTTCTGCACCTATAGGTTAATGCGAGCGTACAGAGATGGATGGGGTTAGCTGAGAGGGCTAAATGAAATCCGTTGGTCATGGGGCTAAGCGCCGGCTCTCTGCGTGTCGTCTCTCTCAGCACGTAGGCAGGCGCTCACGCGGGGGGCGGGGAGCCCAGCGACTCTCGCTTCTGATTCACAAGCTCAAGTTCAGCTCCTTGTACTTCGATCCTTACCTCTAAGCTCCTCAAACACACACACACACACACTATGGCTCAGTTCCTTCAGCTGCTTATTTGTAGAGTCTGCCGTTGATTCCTCATGAGGACTGTCCGTGATGTGCTTCTCCTCGCTTTAATTGCTGGCGAGTAGGGTTGTCACAATAGGATAATTTTAGTGGTCTGTACTAATACCAGTGGAATTTCACAATTTTCAGTACAAATTTTAATATAACAGCAAAAATGAACAATGAATATGAACTTTACTTATTTAAAATACTAAATATGAAAAAAAAAAATTGGTTAAAAACTGTAGCATATAGCATTTGCACTACCCACCTTAAGGTTTCTTAATGTTTTCTAAATGTTGTTAAGATTTATTAATTCTTTTTAATGTTTATGCTCAATAAGGCTGCATTATTTGATAAAAAATACAGTAATATTGTGAAATTGTATTACAGTTTAAAATAACTGTTTTCTATTGTAATATATTTTAAAATGTAATTTATTTCTGTGATCAAAGCTGTATTTCCAGCATCATTACTCCAGTCTTCAGTGTCTATAACAGCAAAAATGAACAATGAATATGAACTTTACTTATTTAAAATACTAAATATGAAAAAAAAAAATTGGTTAAAAACTGTAGCATATAGCATTTGCACTACCCACCTTAAGGTTTCTTAATGTTTTCTAAATGTTGTTAAGATTTATTAATTCTTTTTAATGTTTATGCTCAATAAGGCTGCATTTATTTGATAAAAAATACAGTAATATTGTGAAATTGTATTACAGTTTAAAATAACTGTTTTCTATTGTAATATATCTTAAAATGTAATTTATTTCTGTGATCAAAGCTGTATTTCCAGCATCATTACTCCAGTCTTCAGTGTCACATGATGCTTCAGAAATCATTCTAATATGCTGATTTGCTGCTCAAGAAACATCTCATTTCAACATATCAATGTTGAAAGCTTCTGTTGTGCTGCTTCACATTTTTGTGGAAACCGTGATACAAAGTTCAAATGAACAGCATTTATTTGAAATATAAATTTTTTGTAACATTACATGTCTTTAAAAAAATTCACTTGTAGTAGTAAAGTAGTATTTTTATTAAACAAAATGTAAATTAATTATTATTTAAATTATTGATAAAAAAATAAAAAACTTATAAAATGTAGCGTTTACTAAAAAAGTATGTTTTTTTAAAAGTATCAAATTGGTACCAAAGCACTTTTGACATCCCTTGTGCTGATTGATCTTTCTCAGCATGACTGTCCGCAGCTTCATTTAGATGTCCTTTTCTTGCGTTATTTTCCTGTTTTGCAGAAAACCCAGAGTGGGGAGGGTTAAAAGCCGAAAGAGAGCGAGAGAGGGAGATTCGGGCGATCTCAGCGCCTCGGCTCACCTGCGCTCAAGCAGTATTTTGCTCTCAGTCATTGGCTTTATTTCAGGGCAGCTTGTTTGCTCTTTGTAATCTCACTTGTCCTGTCGGCTTAAAGCCCCAGTCTGCATTTATTTGTACTCTAATTGGCCCACGGCCCGCAAAGAGGAAAGCAACCAAAGGTAAATAAACAGAGGTTGCATGGCTGTCTCTCTCTGTCATTATCATACTAATGTGCCGCCACAGATGGGATGACGCCATGCTCATGTGATCCCTCACCTGTATTTCGGCCCCTTTGATGTTTCTGAGAACAGCAGTTGAATTTCTCTCCTGTAGATGGGCTTGTCTTTACTGCACTGAAAACAGTGAAATGACTTTGTTATTTATTTAATGTGCATTTTTATTATTGGTCTAATTGAAAATTCGGTTTAAACCTCTTTTGTTCAGTTCAAGGCAAATAACACTCCTCATAGAAAAAGAAAATAAATCAAATAAACAATAAAAATTGTATTTTGTGTGTGTTGATGTGCAGAACACATACTATTTTTATTTTTTTATTTATTTTATAATTTTTTGTGCATAAAAGAAAAACATGATGCATATTTTAAAACAACATCATTATAAAAATTAAGGTATTTCAAAGTTGCCTTTATATTAAGTCAACTAAATCAAATATTGACTAATAAAATGTTTTTAGTTTTACTGTAAGTGAAAATTTTACTTTCATTTTACAGCTGGTTTTGATTTTTTATATTATTATATTGACCTACATTAAATAACATTTTGGCTTATTTCTAAAAAATATATATATATATTGATTAGGTATGGTATGGTCTTTATAATAAATAAAATGTTTACTTTGTGTGAAGGTTTTTGTCTTTGGGAAAATATTCGTATTAAACCAAAATGTAAGGTTTGAATTAAAAACCAAAAACAAATACATTTGCCTGGTTACATTTGTTGGTTTTTCCAGTATAGGTGCAATTACACAATTAAGAAAGCCACATTTTTAGAACAGTTAATGTGTCTATGAAACTGTTTTTAGTTCAAAACTGTTCAAAATTTGTGCTTCTGTGTCAAGTTTCTGTAGTTGAACAAACCACTTTAGCAGACATTGCTTTTGCTTCATACTGCTTTCATTCGTGTATATGTGAATGTGTGTATGTGAATGTACTTGTCTGTCAGTCCAATAACTGTTCCTGTCTGATTTCAATGTTGCAGCTATTCACTGTGTCTCATGTGTGCTCACTAATGGATGAATGAATTAAGTCATTATTTGCTCTCATCACACACAATCTGCCACTAATGCTACCTATCTTCAAAACAAAGCAAAAAAGGACCCACATTTGTGCAGTGAATGGAGGTGGTGTGTGATGGCGAGGTGCATGAGTGTGTGTGTGTGTGTGTCTTCAGCTCTCTGCCCAAATCACTAGTGCTTAGATGTCTCTCTGTCTCTCCCTTCTGCTTCCCTTGCAGCCACTGTGAGCCTTGCTCAGAGAGAAGAAAGCGCTTGTATGTGCAGGACCCCCTCACCTGTACATGCTCCTGCAAATTCACACAATTGCAATGCAAGTCCAGACAACTTGAGTTAAACGAAAGAACTTGCAGGTTTGTTTATGAACTGTCACCACGTGCAACATGCATCTTCTCATCCAGTCCCATCTGAAGATCTGAAATGTGCATGCATATAGCGCTTGTTGCATTTTCCCTTCTATACTGTATATGCATGGTGACGTAGTGTGTGTGTGTGGTGTATTGCGGTGAGAGACATTTAATGTCAGAATCTGGTGCATTACTGCTGCACACTAATAGTGACATCATGTTTTGGTGTTGAGCATAGAAATGATTAATAGTGTATGAATTTGCTGGTATTCTGTCAGCAATCAACATGATTTTGTGTTTTTGAGTAAACAGGCAGGGATGCTGCATATGTGTGTGTGTTTGTCTGTGAAGTGCAACTCACACATCCTGCTCTCAGTAATTCGTTGGTTTTTGTTTTTTATCTTGTCATTTTATGTTCATAATAGTATTCTGTCAGCAAGCAACATGATTTTGTGTTTTTGAGTAAACAGGCAGGGATGCTGCATATGTGTGTGTGTGTGTGTGTTTGTAAAGTGCAACTCACACATCCTGCTCTCAGTAATTCATTGGTTTTTGTTTTTTTTATCTTCAGAATTTAATTTGGTATTATTGATTTTGCCATTATGTGCAAAATCATGCCATTATCTGTACATATTTCAGATACCTAATATGAGATCTTGTTGAATTATATATGTGAATATATAAGTGTGTCCATGCTGTTTGCTTCTCATCAACTGTCCCACTAATTTAAACTGTTCGACCATCTGTTAGCATTCTGTATATGTTGTCCAAATGTTATTGTTATGTTTTGTGGAGATCGCAGCATACTTTGATCCTGTGATCGTTCCACCCAAACCAAATTTTTACCCCATCCAAAATTATTTTTTACATAATTTTACATAACCGCTATACAGATAAACAATGTTTTTGATTAGACTTCCAGAAATTGCGCTTAAGTATTAAGTGCTCTTAATTGTACTGAATGTTCACTTGTAGTGTACTTCAAATCTTAAAAGCATATAAAATACTGTACTTGCTGATAATCTAAGATTAATGAAATAAAAGGCAGCTTAAGTGAATTAAAGAGAGGGACTTTCATGACTGCTTCAAAACATACTTAAGTACACTTTTAAAAAGTAATGACAAATTAAAGTTTTAAATATAATTATGTTTTACTTTTTGTAATAAGTACAATTGTTTTTATGTGTTGACTAACACACTGCACATGAAACGTACTTGATTATAATTTTAACTACAGTGTCTTATTCAGTAGCTATTACTTAAAGTTAATATATTTTAAATGTATAAATGTGTAATTGCAAATTTATTTAAATACATGAAATACAAGATTCAACATAAATGCCAGTACAAGCAGTGCACTTTAATTATAGAACTACATATAAAGATGTACTTAAGTCCTACGTAAGTGGATCAAAAAATCCCTGTAAAGTTCAGCTAACTGCAATTTAAACTTAAACTTAACATGCAATTAAATGTCAGAAAACATTACATTTCACACTTACAGTATATTCTTTGAAAAAAAAAAAAAAAAAAAAAAAAAAAATTATATATATTTCATTGCAAGCACTACTTTTCTATTGTAAACACAGCAGTGTGGGAAAAGACTCTGATTAACTCTGATTGGTTGGGGGGCTAAAAAGCACAGATCAATAAGCGCATAGGCTTTTCCTGACATATATTGACACAAATTTCATGCAGATCTCTAACCAGTCCATTGTTCTCTTTCAGATGTGAAAAGCCAAGATGATGAGCGGCGCGGTGAGCAGAACAATGAATGAAGGAATTTTTTTTTTTACGGCACAGCACTTTTTAAACCTGAGGATGCATTCCCTGGACGAACTGCAAACACTAGCCTGAACGAAAGACAGAGAATGAAACGAGGGCAGGAGATACCACCCCGATGTAAATTTTTAAGATATTAATATATGAATATATAGAATATATATTATATATATTAAATGACAATGACAATGTGTGTCGCTGCTATCACCTACAAACAAGTAAACGAAGACGCTGCTTGGCGTGTGAATGGGATATATTTCAGTGTCGCTGCACCTGGGCCTGTGATTGGACAGAACGCAGTGAGGTAAAGCTTCACTGGATCGGCCCGCTGTGGATTCATATTTAAAGACTCGGAACGAATGTCCATGACAACCTCCAACCCTTTATATGAATAGTTACAGACTGTCAATCAAAGGAGAGGAAGTGACATAATAGCGATTCTTTCTGGGTCCAGGCATGGGATACAAATGCCGAACTATCTCTTTCTGTGATGTCACTCTTACTAGGATGAAGTCTTAGTCAAAAAGACACCTGTACTGACTAACATCCAATAGGACTTGGTGTGATAATACTAAAGGGATATTACATATATGTACATATGGAGATTAAAAAAAAAAAAAAACATATAAATGTGACAAAATGCAAATCGATTCTGACTTTTGCTAAGGAACAGACTCGTTCCATTCACCGCAGTAGTAAAAGATAACTCAAATATTTAAGTTTGTAACGTTTTCCAAAGAGAATATTGCACAGGACTTTAGGAACTGTTCATTACCACACAATATCTGTGTATACATATCTAATATCCCTTTGTGTAGTTCACTACATCTAATTTATAATGTTAGAATAAGTTCAGTATTCTGTGTATTTAATTTGATCTATTTATATACAGTGTTATTGTTGATATTGTTTTGATTTGTTTCCTATCGACATCGTCACCAATCTGAAAAACTGTGGACGGCTTTATAGAACGAAAGACAAAAGAGAAACAAACACTTCAACATTCCTGAAAGCGCCTTTTTTTTTCGTTTATTGTAACGTTTTTGTATGAGCGATCAGTTTGGTGGAGATACGAGGCCTTCGGACGAGGTTTTAGGATCGAAAAACAAACATTCTCTTTGTGTGAAAGTGCCAGAAATGAGTTTTTGTTTGTTTGCCATGTACAGCCACATTTTCAGTATATTTTCACAGTAATATATTTATTGGTGCTGTTAAAATATTAACATCCTTTTGTGTTTTTAGTATAACTAGTAAACATATTTATTTTCAAATGATATTGTTTTTTATTAAAGCAAAAATGGATTTCTGTTTGGCGAGTGTGCTGTTTTTGTCAGTCGCACGCACTGGCTTTATTTCCAAGATGTTGGTACATTTATAAAAGTAATAATAAATTATACATGTGCACTCACTGTAGGACAAAGCAAATGCAAATGACACTTTAAGTCGAGATGCTGTAAAGCAATAAAGACGATGCTTACTATCACATATTCCATAAAAATCTTTAATGAAACAACTCAGATGTATTTAAAAAGAAAAGAAAAACTAGGGTAAAATTTCACTTTCACTTCAGACATTGAGATGGCAAATACATGGAAACTGCATAAAAATCATCACTGTGTGTGCTCACATCATATTTTTTTTTTCTCAAAGATCTGTGAAGAATTACCATCATTTACACACCCTCATGTCATTCTGACCTTGTGCTGTTTTCTTTATTCTATGAAAACTAGCTTCACGTTTCCATATAACAATAGTGGATGGTTATTTCTGCTTCCAAGCTCCAAAAAGCACCAAAAAGTCATACTGACTCATACTCTGTATTTTAGATCTTCCGAAGCCATTTGATACGTTTGTGTGAGGGGGAAAAAAATTCTGATGTATTTTTTTTTATTTTTTATAAATTAATGATGTAGCATGTGTTGTAGAATAAAACATAACAATTAATTGAGCTTGTGTTAACCATAGGCCATATTTCAATCATTTAACGAAGGAAAAAATAAGTCTTTAAATCATTATGTCTCATTATTGTGCCTATTTATTCATCAGTTATACTCATCTTGGACAGCCCGTTAAATATATTATACAATACGTCAATATGTAGACATATACAAAAGAAGAATGAAATTTATAAAAACAGGACCATGATTTGTCTGCATTTTCTGCATTGGATACCAAACTACTGATCCAGACATTGTTTTACAACAGCATAAAAATGAAACAGAGTAAACTGAATCCCAAGGTTAATTGCACATGCTTGTTAGATAATAAGACTTTAAGAAACAATTTACTTATGAAACATCCTTATGAAGGTTAATGAGATTACAGCACCTTTTACACTTGCCATGTGACTGATACAAAATCCTGATCAGGATTATAAGCACTGCTTTATTTCATTGACCTTTGGTTGTGTCTAATGAATGTGAGGAGATTCAAACCAACGTTCACCATCAGAAAGCTCTGAGAAGCTGTGCTGTTTGGCTTTTAAATCTAAAATAGATTTTTTTGTATTAATTTTTCCAGCCCTAAAGATGTCTGTGAATAAAATGTTTTATTTCTTTTTGAAATGTCAAAGTTTCTTTTCACCACACAAGAAAAGTGTGTACATTGATTTATAGTGCCAAAAGAACAGCAAAACACCATTAAAGTACAATACAAGTGGTCCATACAACTCGTGCCCTACATTCTGAGCCCTCTGAAATCATATTTAAAAGAAAAACGATAACTGTTGTTTTTAGTAATTTATTTATTTTTTCTCTTGCAATTGCAGTTCTCTTGCAATGACTTTTTTTTACCCTCAGGATTCTGAGGGAGGAAAAAAAAGAAGACAACAGTGAAATAGAAAAAAAAACCTTCTCGTATTTTTTTAAACGCAATTGCTAATTAACATCTAGCAATTCAGAGTTTATCTCTTGCATTTTTGAGTTTATATCTCACAATACTGAAAATGTCTGAATTGTTAGATACAAACTCAGATTTATGAATTATTATTATTTTTTTAATCAGTTATATTGACTTGGGCCTGGGACACATACGATTTTCAAATCGTAACCGATTTTAAAACCATGGTAGACCACAGACATAAAGACAGTTTCAACTGATTTTTAGCTTAAAACCCTCTGAATGCACACACTCAGGATCCGACCAGACTGTGAGACCATACACGTGTTGATTGTATGAACGTCTTCCGCCATTTTGGAGAGTATCCGCTGGACGTAAACAACGTAATCAGCGTTGTTTACGTTCAGGATCCGCGCTGTATACATTTTCAAATCGTAACCGATTTTAAAACCATGGTAGACCACAGACATAAAGACAGTTTCAACTGATTTTTAGCTTAAAACCCTCTGAATGCACACACTCAGGATCCGACCAGACTGTGAGTCCATACACGTGTTGATTGTATGAACGTCTTCCGCCATTTTGGAGAGTATCCGCTGGACGTAAACAACGTAATCCGCGCTGTATACTGAACGTAAACAACGTTTACGGAAGACCGCAACTCGGGGAGAAGAATTGTTGAATAAATTGTTATTATTGTTTTCTTTGCGCAC
>NW_015627902.1:270362-273370 GCF_001515625.1 Sinocyclocheilus rhinocerous | reverse complement strand
AAGGTCTTACAGGTTTGGAACGACATGAGGGCGAGTAATTAATGACAGAATTTCATTTTTGTGTGAACTATCCCTTTAAGAGAAAGGCAATACAAATTCTCAATCTAGTGCACATGTTGTATGGACTTTTTATGTCAGTTTTGTAGTTTGGTATTTTAAATAATCCGCTTTAATGATA
The DNA here is from genome assembly GCF_001515625.1 of Sinocyclocheilus rhinocerous. NCBI lineage: Eukaryota > Metazoa > Chordata > Actinopteri > Cypriniformes > Cyprinidae > Sinocyclocheilus > Sinocyclocheilus rhinocerous. Next base: position 273,192 of record NW_015627902.1, on the reverse strand, counting down.
ATATGGGGTCATAATGTTATTATGGTGATTAAATTTTCATTTATCTCCCTGTGGTTTTGTGATGCAACATAATCTTTTCTTTGCCAGCGAACCTGAGATCCTGAGGCATCTCTGCTATTGTTGTCTCTTTATTTAAAGGGGTCATATGATGCGATTTCAAGTTTCCCTTTCTCTTTGGAGTGTTACAAGTTGATTGTGCATAGATAAGATCCCTGAAGTTGCAAAGACTAAAGTCTCAAAACCAAAGAGATATTCTTTATCAAAGTTAAGACTCTGCCACGCCCCCCTAAAACGGCTCGTTCTAACACGCCCCCACATATCTACCTCACTATATGGAAATATTTGCATAATGTGGCCCAAATGTGCACCAAAGAAAGAAGGCGTGGTTTCAGTAAACGCAGTTAGTGTTGAAGCAGCCATGTCAAGGAGACGCTGTGTGTTTCTAGGCGAAAGCAAAAGCACTTTACTTGGCCTTCCGAAAGTAGATGCATTTAGGAATCATTAAGAAGGAGGGACTTTGTTGAAAACGAAGCGTTTGAGAGAGGCGGGGCATAGAGGACCTACAATAATGTACAGTATTTGAAAAATAATGTGTTTTTTGAACATTAAAGCATGTCAACATATTCTGTTACACCAAATACACAAAATAATGATCTTTAAAAAATGCTTCATATGACCCCTTTAAGTGTCTATGGCCAGGTTACACAAAACGCTGCACCGAATGTGGCCACTGACTCAGCAAATAACACACTTAAACCCAGAGGAGCCGCACTGTACTTTGTACAGACAGACAAAGGTTTGCTCTTTAGTAAGCAATGCATAATTGTGGCGTTCAATTGTAACAGTCGTGACTCTGGAGGCAGCGTGCGCCTGACGGGTGAGAGATTAAATGCTCCCTAAACGGCCCTTGTGTAAACCTGTCTGCTGTAAGCATGAACCTTACACCCCATGCAATGTCTAAAAAGAAAGCCAGCAATATGAAACCCTGAAAATGGAATGACTTCAGTCTTGTAACCGATTATTTTTCAACTAGATGTTGAATGTGTACCGAGTGAATTAAAAGTGTCTCTTTAGGAGTCCATCTGAGATTTCCCAGTTCACACGTTGTCACCAGAGCAACGTGCCTGCGATCAGGTATTCTGCTGTGGAAACTGCCCTCACTAGGATTCAGCGTACGTCATCCAGTCACCTGCTCTGCAAGTGTAGCTCAGCAGTCCTCTAGACTAGAGTCACTGTGTGTGTGTGTGTGTGTGTGTGTGTGTGAGAAACTGTTCTCTCATGCTCCTAGAAAGGACTGACCTATATTTAGCTACCTAGGAAATATACCAAGTCATCTGTCATCTGATCTAAAGCAGAACACAGATAGAGCTAGCTGAGCTATCTAAAGATAGAGGTGTATCTTTTCCTTTATATCACTCTTGTTCACACTGTTTTTCTACCTTAGAGAGGTAATGTACTTCAGGATAATTCATCCAGACCCAGATCCATGCCGTTTCTTTCACCGTTACCCTGTAACCATTTTTTTTAATAGTAAATTGAACAATTGCATGAATGATGCATAATGGCCTCTCCATTATACTTCTAAAAATTATGTTTTTCTTTAATGTTTGTCAGTATAGGGATAATTTTAAAAGGTCAACTCTGTTACCATAATTTTGTGCACAGTAGTTCTACTACTGTATAGCTGCTTCTTAGAAAGAACATTTGTCATGACGAATAATAATAATAATTTGTCAACCCTGTTACATTTATGAAAGCAAAGCTGAATTTTCAGCATCATTGGTTTTCCGTTTTATTTTTTCTTTTAAAAACAAAAAAATCTTAAACTTTTTAACGGTAATGTAATTAAATTCCAATAGATATTAAAATGTATTAGTAGAATCTGTTTTATTTGGATTCAGATGCATTTATTTACTCTTAAACACATTTATTTTTAATAAAATGTGAGCCACTGGCTGACTCACTGCATGAAGAGCTAGCACTGAGTGGTAGAATAATAATACAGTACATTTTTACCTTTTAGCAGACTTTGGAGTGGATTGAGTAACTGTAGCTTGCGATACTGTACATGCTTGAGTAATTATTGGAGTGTAAAGTCAGTGCTTAAGCAAACAATGCTGGTGTCACATTTTCCTGTCTGGAGGGCAGTTCAGACCAGCACTGACTGGAGACGATGGACTGAATCCAGATCATATATCAGCCGCTGACAATAGACACTGAAGGTTAAGAGTGAATTCACTCTTCCCTATGCATGTCTGACAAGTCTTATGACATTCTATTATCTCCAGATCTTTATGACTTCTGTGTAGGGAAGGGGAAAAAATGTAAATTATATTTAAATGGTATAAGTTTATAGAATACATTTTGTTAAATGAAATTGGTTTAAATTATGAATTTAAAGACAACTAATATTTGCAGCCATACAGTTTATTTAATATTCATTGGCTTTATTATTATTATTAGTAGTAGTAGTAGTAGTATATAATAAAATAAATCAATTCATGGCATTTTAAAATACAGTTTTCTAAAACACAACTAAGAAATTTTGACAACATGGTTGTAATAAACACCTCATATAGCACTAAACTTAACTTCCAGAGGATAAACAATGTTTTAATCAGTGACTAAATTACCCTTTAATTGACCCTAAAAAAAAAACTAAAAAAACAATGGTATTGTCATGGTAGTGTCCAAAAACAATGTCATGTACACAAAAGGCTGGTTTCTATGCATGTTGTCTATACATGCTTTTCTTTATTTTGACTGGTTAAGTAGCACGTGAGAGGAATCAAACTGACTGATCTTCCGGGTGGCACACACACACAAACAC
>NW_015627902.1:246834-270094 GCF_001515625.1 Sinocyclocheilus rhinocerous | reverse complement strand
TTGTAAACCTGCCTGTTTCTCTACCGATAAGACCCATGTATGGAACACTTTTAAAGACATCTCGCCCCTTTTTCAACCTGTCAATCACACTGTGCAGGATTGGGCAAAACATTTGTCCAACACTTTGCATTTTTTTTATTTTTTATAAAAATAGACAAAATTTCACTCTACTGATCACATAATGAGCACTACTAAAAATCTGAATATTCCATAATCCATTCCATAATTTCTTAAGTTAATTCATACTATAGTTCATTCATATAGGCTACATTTGCAACACCATTCAAAAGTTTGGCGTCTTGTTTTGGTTTGTCAAGCCATGTATCATTGTTCCAAACAAATGTGGAAAAATATTGTTTTTAAAATTGAATGCATTTCACTTATTATAACAGACAATAAAACATTTATGTATACATGTATGTATGTATATTTATTTATTTATTTATTTACTTATTTATTTATTTATTTATTTTTTGAAAGACGTCTCTCATATGCTCCCCAAGGCTGCATTTATTTAAATAAAAAAAAAGAGTAGAGGCTTGGATTAATTTGCAGCAGTAGTGTTTTATTTACAAAAACAAACAAGCATGCAAACAAACAAACAAACAATAAATAAATAAATCTGGAGCATTGGATACGGAGAACGCAAAAAAAACAAAAAAAAAACAGTGACCATAATCAACCAACTCAAGATACAAACACAAAGCAATATGTACATGGGAAAACCAACTGCAGAACAATACACAGGTGAAGAACATAATCAGTGACCATGACAACTAAATAGGAAATAAATAAAAACCAAGGCAATAGCAATAGCTCTGAAAACAGAAACAAAAAGTGAAGGGAGGTGATGATGGACCTCAGGGGGTGGGAAGGAGGGCTAGGTCTAGGTTCCCTGAGAGGGAGAAGACCAGGTTTAGGGGGTGCTGGGGGAGCAGGAGGCCACCATGGTCAGTGGAGAAAGGAGGCCAAGGAGTCCTGAGCTCGAAAAGATGATTCCTTCAACCACGGTTGATAAGGTTGGTTCAGAGACTGTGATTGTGCCAGTGGTGACTGAGGACTGGGGAGAGCCAGCTGAGCAGGAGGACAATAGACGCTTTTCCACTGTCGAACCAGTGCAAGCCAGCACTTTCAACGGACCGGGCGGGGCTAATAGACTCGGACCTGTAGCACTGAGCCCAAAATAATGCTGCGTTTCCACCGTTGGGCCAGAAGCTCTGCAGCGCTTCACTAAAACCCGCCCTTTACATGCCTCTCTGGAAAATGTATTAATTAATTAATTAGAAATAAATCACTGGAGCTAGCGCAATCACAAAATGAACATGATAAAAGCGGCCATTTGTTTGCATTTTTTGTTGTTTACTTAATGATTTAAATCCAAAAAGTGCAAGCCAGCACTTTCAACGGACCGGGCGGGGCTAATAGACTCGGACCTGTAGCACTGAGCCCAAAATAATGCTGCGTTTCCACCGTTGGGCCAGAAGCTCTGCAGCGCTTCACTAAAACCCGCCCTTTACATGCCTCTCTGGAAAATGTATTAATTAATTAATTAGAAATAAATCACTGGAGCTAGCGCAATCACAAAACGAACATGAGAAAAGCGGCCATTTGTTAGCATTTTTTGTTGTTTACTTAATGATTTAAATCCAAAAGCATTGATGTTTTACCAGTTTTACAATAATAAGTGATACATTGATCATAATGAATTAATTTGTCAGGATTGAAAACTAGTCACAAAAATAAAGTAGTATTTACCGTTATTTCACAAAAGAGGACACACTTATTCAGTCGCGTCTTCTGTTTACTTGTAGTCACAGTATACATCAAAGCATTGATGTTTTACCAGTTTTACAATAATAAGTGATACATTGATCATAATGAATTAATTTGTCAGGATTGAAAATTAGTCATACAGAAATAAAGTGGTATTTACCATTATTTCACAAAATAAAGAGGACACAATTATTCAGTCGCGTCTGTCTCTGTTTATTTGTAGTCACAGTATACATCACAGTTAGAAAGAATGATCATTTCTATAATTTTCTATAATAATCAAAATATGACCCGAGTAGCAGAGGGAGCTCCCGAACAAAAAACTATGATTATGAAATATTTTATGACATAGGCCTATGTGGAGCTAAATATAAACATCAGACAGTCAGGTATAAAGAGACGAGAATTACTGACAGATAAAATATGTTACTAAATAAATACACGATTGTGATAGCCTATATGATTTGTCTGAATGCATATATTTCTGTAATCATCTGCCGCGAAAATAAAGCATAACTGGTGGCCGTTGGATTCCCAAACATGCTAAACTCACAGCGCGTGCAACGAACAAACTTTTATGTTAGAATAGGAAGTTTAAATATATTTTAAAAACTATACTTTTTGCCTGGAAGACCTATCGTTTTATATCATCATGTGACCACGATAATATCGAGGCAGTTTTGCTATCGCAATATCACAATATTTATAATATCGTTACATCCCTACAACTGCGGTTTTTCTATAGGCCAAGATCCAAAACCCACACCCGCCATGGACCTGGAGCCTGTACCAACATCCATGTGCATCTCAGAGCCTGAGGCAGTAGCCCGGTGCTGACCCTAATAGATCAGAGCTCCCTGGCCCTTCCTCCTTTGCTGGTCCTGGCCAGCCTCCTATCGCCTTCATCTCCACCAGTCCCCCCCATTCAACCACCCTCTCCTCTGGATCACCCCTGCTTCCGCCTCCTCCGCTGTCCATCTGTCCTCACTGGTGCTGTTCCATTTCTCGGCTCTGCTCTCCTTGTTAGCTCCACCTAACTTCCTGGCTTGGCCTTAAACTTCACGGTCCCAATCTCTGGCTCCACCTCAAGCCTCCAAGCCCATGACTCCACCTTGGCCTATCAACCCATCGGCTCGGCCTTGGCTTTTTGTTCCCTGGGCCCCACCATGGGCCCTCATCCCTCAGGCTCTGTCGTCTCCCTCAGTCTTCTAACCCTCTGGCTCTGCCAGGTTCCTCCTTCCCTTCGGCTCTACCTTTGTCCTCGCTCCCACTGGCTCCTCCTCTGTGTGCTAATCCATGGTCTTGGCGAGGCTGCGGCTACATCTTCCTTGCTTTGCCTGGGTTAGTTCCTGTTTCCTTTGTCCCTGTTCATATGATGTTGTAGTTACTCATTTGTTAACTGATTAACCCCACCTGTTCCTTGTTTTTTTCCTTGTCCTTTCCCTTAGACAGTGTATTCATAGCCCTCACTTTAAGATGTTCTTTGTCTGTTCTCATCTGTATTATGTAGGGGTGCTCTATCTCCTGAGTTCTTCTTGTTTTCAGCATGGTTCTTTTTGGGATTATTATTTTAAATAAAGTTACTACTGCACATGTATCCTGCCTCTATTCTCCCTTCCTGCAACCAGCTTGACAAGTTGTGCTGCTTAAAATGTTTGTGAAAACTATGATATATTTTCTTGAGTATAATAAGAGAGAAAGTGCATTGAAAGAACGTCACATGAGAAACACAGACTGATCACAAGTTTCTCCCCAGAATCATGTTTTAAGTTGAAAGGGGTTTCCATGCTGAGTTGGAGACCTGAGAGTTATGAACTTCTCAGCTACTTCATCTCTTACCCAGCATGCCCCTGAGACTCTTAGAAAAATATCTAGTAGCACAAGCAATAAAAGTGATGTGCCACAGTGAAGTGACTTCATCTCACAGTAAAGCTCTCAGTGATATATGACACAGAGGGCAAAAAGGGGATCCCAGCATGAGCTCTGGGGCACCATGGACCTTATTGCCCCCATGTGCCCCTTTGTAATTTAATGTAGAGCAGTGGAAAACAGCTGTTACTCTCTACAGAATCTCTATGTAAAGTTCTGCAGAGTTTAGCTTCATAAATTTGCTAATATCCATTGGGATCCTGATTTTACTACAGGAAGGTATGTTTTAGTGCTCTTCACAAAAACTCCACACTTATTCAGAGAGCTCTCAACATGATCCCTTACTACAGATTAGGAGCACATTCCCATGCCCAGAAGTCAAGGGTGTGAACACTTAATTATTGGGTTGCTTAGATGTCAAGTGCCCACATCACGCCCATGTGCCAGGTACAAATACCTTATGAGTTTTCCATCTTTGCATGTTGTAGTTGCCTTTGGAATGCTCATTGGGGGTTTATACACAAACATATTAAGGCATACTTTAAAAAAAATATATTTCAATGGAGCTGCTCAATGAGCGGCTTATCGACAATGTGCAATGTAAAGCGCTACATAAAGTAAATTAAGTTGACTTGACCAATGCACTTCCTTGTGAAAAAGTAGTAGACTTTGGCCTACTTTTAAAAGACTTATAACAGAAGCAATATACTTTCAAAGCATATACATGTAATGTTTTTGGATACTTAATTGCATGTTAATTGCATTTAAAAGAAAATGTAATTATAATCTAATTTTATATAACATGCTCTTAGCGTAACTTAAGAATGTTTTTTGATCCACTTAAGTAGGGCTTAAGTAAATTTTTATATGTGATCTCATAATTACTTCTATTGTCTTTGTATGGGTAAATATGGTTAAAGTGTACTGCTGAATGTACTGACAAGCATTTATGGTAAACTAAAATATACTTAAATGTCATTTCTATTGAAACTTGTACGTCATGTATTTAAATAGAATTTATTATTATTTAATATATTGTAATAACACATTTGTAAGCAATTTGGTTAATTTTTAAAATATATTAATATTCATATTAATATTTAAATATTTTTAATATTAAAATATAATACTGATTAAAACACTACAGATAAACTTATAATCTTATAAAAAATGATAAACATTTTATAAAAAGTAATGACATTACATCAAAATAAGCATACTGTTTTAATTACTCTGATCAAAAAGTGATGCAATAAAGTTAATCTAACATGGTTATCATAATGAAAGAACTTAACAGATAAACAGATAAATATGAAATTTAGCAAGGGATTTTCACCTCCTATCTCACTTTGCATGAAACTGGATGAGAAGAAAGAAAAAAACTATAACTATATTGTAAGTGTTTCTGGGAAACGGACACAGAGCTATTGCTGTTAGTCCTGAACGTGACTGTTAAGATTTAGAAAGTGGTTATTTTGAGGGTTACTGTTGTGGTGATGAGTGGAGACTGTGGTTGGGACAGAAACAAGCTGTTATTAGACAAAACTATTCTGTAAGTTGTTTCAATGAGCAAGCATATTCCTGATACTTTTGATGTTTGCATGTTATAGTGTTATTATAGTATGACCTGATCCTGTTTTTATAAGAACAAAATCTGTACAAAGCAGTTGTATCTGCAATAAGAAAATTAATTTAAAATGAATAGGATTTACTAGATTCTCATGCAAAAACAATATTTATCATAATAGTGACTTAAAACAATTTTTGTTTATAAATAATACTAAACGGAATTAATATACATATATATATATATATATATTCTTTTATTATTTAAAAAAAAATTTTTTTTTTTTTAAGTTGTAAATAAAATTAAACTACTGGAGAAAGTTTTACAAGAAAATATTATTTCAGTCTTACTACTTCAAAATTTCAGGTTCAATTCAATGTGTTAACTGATATTTCTTCTTAATTATTTGTGAGATCTAAATGAAAATTGTACATATTTTTAAAAGTACAAAGAACTGACTGATTCACACACACACATATATGAGCAATATCACACGAGTAGCAGTGCGATATGGCTGTATATTGGCACGGCTGTGATTCGGCCGCAGGCAGAGTGCCGTAGCATTGCTGGTCAACAGCATAAGATATGTTTTGCATGCTAGGACCAGCTTGCTATACTGGTTGCTGGTTTGCTGGTCCCCAGCATGGGATTCTGGTTGCTGGTTTGCTGGATCCCAGCATGGGATGCTGTTTGCTGGTTTGTTGGTCCCCAGCACGGTAAGCAGGTGTGCTGGTGGACCATCATAAGGTATGTTCCCTTCTGAGGGAACTTCGAACTGTGTCCTCTAGAGGTCGCTTGGGGGAATGCCTTCAGCGTGACCGGTGTCTGAAGCATACATCTAAACATGACAAAACATTGGCCAGCGTCAGCCTATGACGTCATTACCCGGCGCGGTCACAGTATAAAAGGGCACCGGGAGAACAGGTCATCCTCTTCTTCATCTTCAGGACTGTTTTGTTTGAAGCGTGCATTCCAGTAAGAATTATTTTTTTCTCCTTTACCATGGCGAGCACTAGTAAGGTGTTTAAGAAGTGTGTGGATCCATGTCCTCGTTATTTGACACCTGATGGTACACACGATCTTTGCGTCTTTTGTTTGGGCGAAGAGCACGTGCGCAATGTCCTCGAGGGGGCAATCTGCGTGCATTGTGAGCGTTTTCCGATGAAAAAGCTCTGCTCTCATTTGTCTCTCTTTTCGAGGAAAGAGGGGCAGCCATCAGCTCCCCTCGGTTCAGGACCCGCCACTGCTGAGGCACGGAGGAAAATGAGCTTGTGGGGATTGCAGGTGGATCTGGCTGATGAGTTGAAAAAGGGTCTTTCCCTTTCGCGCTCATCAGTCACGGATGAGAGTGAGCTGCTGGATGACAATGCTATTTCTCTTACATCGTCTGATCCAGCGGCTAGTGCTCTTTTGGCTCCAAGCCAGGAAGAGCAGGAGATGTCAGATGAGGATGAAGGTCATTCCTCCTGCCCTGCGTATCCATAGGTTTCAGCGTATTAGTTATGCCAATATTGAGGGGATGCGTGAGAACAGTTATAAGAAGATGCCCCCTATTGAAGAGACGCTGGCCTGCTATCTCTCTGTGGGTGAGACATATTCTCTTAAGTAGGGATGCACCGATACTGAGCTTCTGTACTCGTACTTGTACTCGTTAAAATGCCCCGATACCAAACGCCGATACCACACAGCATGTGTTAAGTGCCACATTCAGACAATGAAACACCGACAACAGACAGCAGAATGGAGTTATTATTATTAGAGATTAAGGATGTCTACTACGAAGTATATGTATGCAATGAATATAATGTTAAACAATCAGTATTGACTGTATAGCTGATGTGCGCGAGCTGATAAGCAAAGCACGCTGAGTGGACACCGACAACAGAACAACAGACAGCAGAATGGAGTTATTAGATATTAAGGATGTCTACGAAGTATATGTATGCAATGAATATAATGTTAAACATTCAGTATTAACGCCTGTATAGCTGATGTGTGCGAGCTGATAAACAAAGCACGCTGAGTGGATTGAGCGCGCGGCGGCGCAGATGCGCGAGCTTGTCGAGTGAATATACCTTTCTCACAGACATCACTGGAAAGTTTGTAGTTCGGTCGGATATGTCAAAAACAAGCAAGTAAAACAATGCACGAGTTACTTAACGGTAGGGAGAGAGCGAGAGAGAGCACGCGCGCACTTCTGTTGTGTGATCTTTGATGTTCACTCACTGAGCACACGCATCATTTGAATTAAAACGAAATCGTAAAAATAAGACCATTTATAGGGGCATTCACTATAAACATCATTTATTTTTAACCTTAGGCATACACGAGTTTCCGGCGAAAGTGAACCTAGCAGCCTGTGTGAAATGCACTAGGCTGTACTACTTGTCCCTCTCATTCTGTCATCAGTGGCGTGTGTTTTGCTTGCTTGAGTGTTTCTGCATTATATGAGTGGCTTTGGAAAATAAACCGCAGCACGTTTCAGATAAAAAAACGCGATTTCTATTTCTGAAAATATCACAGTTAGGAGATTTATAACGAGTGGTTCCCTGCATTATTACAGCAAAGCGCGTGATTACAGTAGTAAGCCGCTGCAATGGAGCAGCTCTAATGCTGTTAAATTAAAGATAAAAACAATTAACAGTGCAAGTAACAAAAACTTGTAAAATACATTTTAATGGGCATAATTAAGTGTGAAAATAACCAAAGGATATACAGTCAAACCAAAAATTATTCAGAGACTAGATATAATTTTTGATATTGTTTTACTAGTGGGTGCAGGATAGTATAGTTCATTTATGTAAGTGAGGATAGCAAAATAAAGTAAACTGTGACAAATCATACCCAAAAATTCTTCATACAGTGGACTACCAGTAAAATGTATACAAATTTGTGTCCAAAAATTATTCAGACCGAGTCTGGGAAAAAAACTGAAGTTGAGGTTTTCATGAAGCTGGGTGACAGCATGCCCAGGAGACTACAGGCTGTCATTAAGGCTAAGGGTTGCCCGACTAAGTATTGATAGTTGTGTAAATACTGTCATACTAACAGCTGTCTAATTTTTGGTTGATTGTAATCTATTACATACCTTTCTATCAAAGTTATCTGACATTATCAAGCTGAATTTGTTCTGACACAGTTTAACTCTGAGTTCTTGTCATATTTTATTACCATTTTCTAAACTATAGCTAATAAACTGTGATAATGTGAGAAATGTTGAAGGTGTCTGAATGCATTTTGGTTTGACTGTATCTATTTGATAAATGAAGTTAACCAACTAACATTATACATACTCTTTTGGTTTCTGTACCCAATATTTAAAAAATTTACAAATGCAATAAAAATATTGGTATCGATACACGGTATCGGCAAGTACCAAAAATAAAAGTATCGGTATCGGGCGAGTACTGGAAAAAGTGGTATCGGTGCATCCCTACTCTTAAGGCTCCCTCCCTGCCATCCAAACCCCTTCAAGATACATCTCGTTTGAATGGCAGGGTGTACGCAGCAGCAGGTCAGGCTGCAGCTTCGTTGGACACCATGGCGGTGCTTCAGGCTTATCGGACTGACCTGTTGAAAGACCTGGATAAAGGTCAGGGTCTATCCCCTGATGAGATGGCTGAGTTGTGTCGCAAAAATCCTTTATTCAACGAAGGTCCAGGTCCAGGTCTGCCTTCGGGTAGGGCTCAAAAGAGGCGTGAGTCAAAGGGTAACAGGCAAGATTTGAGGGAGGTGATCCAGACAAGGCGTTCTCAACGCTCTTGTCCAGACCAGAGTAAAACCTGAGCCATCTTCTCACCTCCCTCCGAGAGTATTAACATCTCATCTTCCTTGCCTTTATTCCCCTAAAGCCACCCACCTGACCAAGGTTAGGTAGGAGTCTCCTGCACTCGCATTACAGTCTCTCATGCTGGACCTATGATGTTTTTGGTTAGTTTCTATGTCCCATAGAACTACCTACTGATGGCCCGGACCCAAGCGCTCTTCGGACTTTGCCTTCAGATTGTATCTGTGAGCTTGAGTCATGCGCGGGAGCCTGGTTGGTGAGTACGATCCATTTCATCTACTCTATTGCTAGTTTATGTGAATTCACTAACTAGTTTTCTCCGCAGCATTACTTGGACCTGTTCCTGTTTTTCTGACTTTGTTTTAGGGTTAGGACCTCTGTGAGCACCTCCCCTGCTGAAGTCAGAACCTCTCACTGTTGACTGATTGTGGTGATGTTCTCACCCGTCGGTACTGGATCCAGGCTGGATGTTAGCCCTACATCTTCGGCTTCATGCCTACTGGACCACGCAGCCAAGTCGCTAGGCTTCTGCGGGAGCCTCCTTAGCCATCAGGTCCCCAGTATTACGCTGCGACCTCAGGACTCGCGGGTCCTCCATTCAGGTTGAGCATTTTTCAGAGTATAATGCTTTGTGACGCGCTCCCTGATGTCCTGGCTGGGTGTTTGCTTCGAGAAGCTGCCCCAGCCAGGACGTGCTACTCATGTCTTGCCCTGAGGGGTCTCTTGAGATTTGAGTCATCCTCTCCACCATCATGCACGCTCTCTGAGCTAGAGCTCCTCTCGCTGCGGCGTTGAGTGGCTTAACACTCCTTAACTCCACTCTACAGTTTGATAGATGGTCAGGCCAGTTTGTGCTTTGAGGGCCCGCTGCAGCTTGGGAGCCGAGAGCGCTGCTCCCGAGAACTCCATGTGCAGCAATACTGAGTTGTTAGGCCCGTTCCTGTCGCCTCCTTGGTCAGTTGCCTCTATGCTGGGACCCTGTTGTTCCCTGTTGGAATGTGTGATCCCCTCTAAAGCTGGATCCCATTTCTGATGTCCCATCTGCGATCAATCTAATTGAGTCTATCATTCTTTGGCTTTTCCAGACCAATATAGAGTATAACCTGCTCCATGCTCTATAAGTGAACCTTGCTCTGGGAAACGGACTTCCCTAAGTGCAGCTGTATCAATGTCCAGTTTGGCTAATTCTCTTGCTACCAATGCTAAGCGTCTCTGGGGTCGGTCGCTTTCCTCTGAGCCTATCATCATGCAGACATTCCAGTATGCCACCTTTAAGCTTCTTGTCTTTGTTGACTTACTCTTCATGTTTTGACCGCTGTTATGAGATGCCCAGTGACCATGGCTAGCCAACCGGGTGAAGGGCGATGCAAGCTGGATTTAGGGCAGCTTTTCTAGGCACATCTCCATGTGGAGCAAGCAGAGCTGTCCCTAAAAAGGGCTGCTTGGTCACTCAGGGTGCTGCCAAATGCTGTTTTTGCCTCAGATCAACTAACAAGCATCCTATTCTTCTGAACCGCCTACATGCAGAATTAAGACTGTGACTTCCAGTGCCATCTTGCACCTGTCGTTTTTGCCTCTTCTACATCACTGTAGGTCTTCTTGTCTGCGCAATATCTGTTTAAAGTGTGGATCAGGATGCACAAAACCAATCCCACTCTTTAGGCCAGGTGCCCAAATCACAGTGGCTTAGCAATCTAAGACAGCTGTGGAGATCACCAGGCTGTAGGTTTTTTGTCAGAGTACTTTCTCCTAGACTGGCTGCCACCCAAGGCTAACAGGCCCAGTCTGCCCGGATAGACGAGGGTTTATTATCAGAGTTGTCCTTCTCTTAGATGGGTTACCAACCAAGGTTAACGAGCCCCACCTGCCCGAAGCTACTAGTTTTAAGGTGCTAGTGACCCACCTTTCGCCCCTTCTCCTGCCAGTAGAAACGGTTCCGCCATGCTCAAAACTAAGCCACACGTGAACTGACTTGACTGAAGGAGGCTATATGAGACACATGCCTTAGGAGCATCTGTAGGCAGTGAGAGCTTATCCTCACTACCACTCCCAGCTATGACTTCCCTTTTGGAACCTTATTGTATTATTGTATTAAAAGCTCATTGTATTATTTAGAGTAGAGTATTATGGGAGAGAGATGGACTGAGTGAGTGTGATTACCTGAATCTGATACAGCAGTTATTCTTTAGCTCAATCTAATACTCACAATAAAACATTAGTTTGAATTTCCTCTAGGGAAAGTGATATCTTTGTCATACTCTCCTTTCATCTGTTAAGGGTGATTTTCAATGACAGCACTTCTCAGTGCATTTGTTGGCTGCACAACTAAAATCACCATTATGAACACATGAACACACACACACACACACACACACACACCAATTCTCAAAACTAAATACTATTATTAAATGCTACTATTATTTATATAAAATATTATTTATTGAAAAACAATATTTAATAAACAGCAACAAGGAATAAGGCAGGAATAAGAAAATTCAGTCAAAAGTACAACTGCAGCGCTCTGAGATTGAATGTTGCCGCTAAAGAAAGGCATTAAGACCAAGCGGAATCCTCTGCCACCTGGTCACTCCCGCTTCACAGCGAGTGGGACTCGTGTTTTTATTTCTGCAAATCAGTTTGGGCGAATGCAGAGAAGTGATTATTGATCTTAAGCACAACATCCAGCTAGAAAACATACAATCAACCTGAGGGAAGACATCTTTCACTATTGTAAGTTAATGTTGTTAAATATAGAAACAAAATTATACATTTTTAAAAATGTAACTTCTAGCTATTAAACTTGGACCTCATTACTGAAAAACAAATTCAGTTGTTCAGTTGTGCTTTCAAATGTTATGCCATATTGTATGTATGTAATTTCACAGTATGTCCACCTCCTAAATTATTACACCTATGTGCAGTCACAATTCCATAGTGGTAAAATTTTCGATGAGGATTTAATTTAGGAATTCTCTTTGAAGAAGAGCAGGAAGAAGCCCTTTTAGTAGTGAGTGATATTTAATTAATTTTATTTGCTGGGCTGTCAATGATTTGTAAGATTATTACTCGATATTATTGTTTAATTTATGTAAATTATTTTTAGCCTACTATGGGATTATGACGTGCACATTATGTTTGTTTATTTTTATTTCACGAGTGCGCGTTTATTTCAGAACGTGCGTGTCTTTAGACGCTGCTTGTTCATTGAATATAACCGGCGTATAACAGGGTGGGGGGGCCCCGCAGCTGCGTTAGCCCAGGGCCCCGCATAGGCTTAACGCGGCACTGGGTGTCGCTCATTGTCATTAAACTCCACCGGCCTTGCTCCGCTCCCACGGCTCTCGGCCCTGCCTCACTGGTCACACACCCCCATCGCCCCTCGCAGGCCAGGGGGTACCCTCAAGACAAGTACATTTTCACCTAAAACTCTTGAAACTACATTCCGTGACACAAAACCAGTATTATTTACAAAATTATAGTGGATTTGGGCATCCGCCATAACACTTGCTGTGAGAAATACTGAAAGTGGAGTGATACAAACAGAGAAGTGGTCAGAGTTCTGTTATCACTAGAATATCACACTCCTCTCAGCCAATCAGATTCGAGGACCAGAAAGAATTTTTTATATATATATATATATATATATATATATATATATAGTTTAGTTAGTTAGTAAATGTAACATAGTATATAACTTTATAGCACAGCTGGGTTTGGAGTTCCATTCACAATGCAGACTTTCCACGTGCATACATACATACATACATACAGAACATACAGTACATGCATACATACACTAGTAAGTAAGTAAATAGATAAACAAACTAACTAATAAATGCATAATGTAGTAGGAAAATAGAGTAAAGAACCAAGAGAATCCCAAGAATGTGGTCATTGCATGACTGAGGCATATTATACTGGTTTCGGTATGATAATTGTTTTAAAGAATGCGAGTTTTGTATGAGTGTGTGCTTGTGTGTGATTTGCTGTGGACAGACCTGATGCCAGAAATATTGAAAAAAGGTGACAGTTGGGCAAGTCTTGACCTGCCGAATACATTCCAGAGCAAAGCATCAGGAAACAACGTCTCAAGAAACACAGGGGATTTCCACTGCAACAATTCAAATAATACAAATGAACTCAGGTGAATATACAGCAATTAAACCATTAACCTGACCTCTCTTATTATGTAGAGATTAATGTCTACTTGTTTTGCCAATCACAAGAACAGTCCCTATGAGGCTACCTGGAGGAAATGGTGGAGTAAATGACACCGAATGCTCCACCTCTACTGGAACACACATTCCAGAGCTCATTCATGCAGTAAAACAACGCCAACGAAAACACCTACAAACCAGACCACAAACTTTCCCAACACTCCGATGATCACATGGACTATGTAAGCAATGCTTGGGGGCTGGCAGTGGGCCTGTCCGAACACACCTCTCTTACACGTACGCTGATAGAATGTAAACAAACTGGGGGCACTGATTTTATTGGCCATCCTTTGTAAAAGCTCTGCCCCTACCTGCTCAGGTGATTCCTGACTTCCTGTTGCACAGAATGGTGTGAGCCACATAGTTGAGATCAAATTACACCCTTTACAAACATCTAATGAAGTCAATGACCTGACAGTTACTACATAAACCCTGGTGCCACTGTCACTTCAAGCTTTGTGTCATACGGAAGTTCAACGATTCCAACATGGCCATATGAGCCAAATAATAGAAGCTGATCTAATAGTTATGATGAATAGTTATGACATCAGCATTGGGAGTTTACAGCAGTCTATCCTGAACCTGAATATATGATTAATAATGTATTATTGCTGAGCCCATTGCTTCCCTTCTTCCTATAAATTTTAAAGGAATAGTTCGCCCAAAAATGATTTAGATTTGGAGATATGTAGCATTTCATCACTTGCTCACCAATGGATCCCCTGCAGTGAATGGGTGCCGTCAGTGCTGAGTCCAAACAGCAAATAAAAACATCACAATAGTCCACAAGTAATCCGCACCACTCCAGTCCATCAATGTCTTGAGAAGCCAAAAGCTGCGTGTTTGTAAGAAACAAATCCATCATGAAAATGTCATTGAATCTGAATCAGGAGAGAAATAGGCACAGATTAAGCACTGTTTACAAGCCAAAACAGTCCAAAACAGTTCTAAACAAATATGTGGGTGGATTTTGATGTGAGAAGACAACAGGGGATGAAATGTATTTTACAGGAGATGAAGTTATGTCTTCATATATATATATATATATATATATTAAAAGGGGTTGACATTTTAAGATTGACCTCTGATAAGCAAAACAACACATAAGATAAAGCAAAGTCGTCCTTGAAGAGTTCACTTCATGAAATTATGTCATTGTAACAATTTTTTGTTAATTATAGAATAATTAGCAGAGTTACAGGGTTGATGCACAACATTTTTAGGATACAAATTTTTTATAATATAACTTATTATAATTTTCTATTAATTGTCAAATAAAATCTAATTCAGAGTGGCTCTTTCAAAGTGCAAATCTTATAATGGTGGTTAATGTTATCCTTGTGGTTAAAGTTATTTGTTTAACAACAGTAAAAGTAGATTGTTTTTGGGTTTGTTGTCAGTACATCATAGGTCAAAGAACGTATAGGTCAAAGAACAATGCCAACATGACAGATCTCTTATGTCTCCATATTAAATAAAACACACACACACACACACACACACATCTGTGTTAACACATTAAATGTTAGCATTGTCTGTTAAGGTGCAGTCACATTAGCGAAATTTCGGCAAAATTGTACGGGTCCATTGTCCATTATCAATACTTTAGCAATGTAAGCAGCACAGCTCACACAGAAGTCAGTGTCAAACTAAGCAGCTTTCTGCTAGTCAACAACTAATTGCAAACCATTGCAAACCATTGCATGGGGAAATCCTCCGCCTTGACACACAATTCCTGATCGTGGGGATTCCTGATTCCCCAAATTTCACCGAACAACAGTAAATGTGAGTGCACCTTTAAAAGCCACTTTTTACACATAAGTTTAATGAGCGATACAAATGCCTGTATTGCTGAATGACCTCTATAAATGATTCTGACACATATGAAGGAAGCATGATGTCCGTTCCTCTTCATAGCAGCATGTTTTAGGGTGTAGCTGCTGACTCACGGGCCAAAGGAGGGGATAAACGCTTGTGCCGTCTCCACCCGCCTGCACTTGTACTTTCAGATTTTCAGACAGTTATGTTCAACTTCGGCGCCAGTCTTTTCGGAGCTACTCATTTTCTCTCTGTGCCCCATTTCAGCTGGATCAGCACGTCCTCGCCATCTATGTCATAAACTTTTGTATGTCCCATGGAGCAATCCAAAAGCTGCCCAAATTAACAATTGGATGTTTATGTGAAATATATTTAAAAAATGCTGCATGGCTGTATGTTTCTGGTAAGTTTAGGGTCAGTTCTGGGAAGGTCAGCACTTGCCCTTTTTGCAAGACTTTAAATTTTATATTTTAGTTTTTATGAGCGTGTGCCCAACTACTGCTGTTGTTTTTATTAAATAACATAGTTAAGAAATATCACAAGAGATAAAGTACTTCTATACCTAATATCAGAACGACTGCAAATGTGAAATTGATTTTGTATAACAGTCTAATAAGCAATATGCTTTTAACATGCAATAAACACAGCAATATGCAATTTTTAGACGCAATATTGTCAGTTTTTGCTAATGTTTCTGCCAGTCCATCATTTCAAACAAAGCAGTTGTTTCTCCTTTCAGTTTTGAACAAATCAGGTGAGTCAATGAATCAATGATCTGTTTATAAAGACACACACTTGCTTCTCTTCATGAATGAATCAGTTGGTTTGAACGAATCAGCTGAATGAATCAGGTGAGTCAATGATTCACTGACCCTTTCAAGTGGTCACTTGCTTCTCTGAATGAATCAGTTGGTTTGAATGAATCAGCCGAATGAATGATTCTAAGACTTGCCACAACCTACTGCCAGTTTATGAGTAGCATTCCAACATTTTAGATTTCTTTATTCAAAATGTTATATTTAAAACATTAATCTCATATCTAATTGTAATTGCACTGTAAATGTATTAATTCCACCTCTGAGCTGCATTAAAACATCTTTATAAATACATCTACATGATGACATCTATTTCCGAAGATGGATTTTGTTGATACTGATTTTCAGTGAATAACAACTTAAATTCTGGACTGTTTCTCACATTAATCATAAGACTTCATATAGAAGGACTACTTCTGTGATGCTTTTTTGTGCTTTTGGGAACTTGACAGATGTAGTTGTTCTATGAGCTTGTTATGGAAACAACTCACCGTTTCTGTTCACTGAAAAAATGCAGGTTTGGTACGACATGTGTAAACATGTGACTAACACAACCTGCTTAATTAAAAATAGAGTTTGAGTAACAAGGTTAAAGTTGGCGTTAAGTCACGAGCAAAGGAAGTGTCTTTATGTAAGCGAGCCTGGCTGATGACATAGCAACTAGAAGTTGCAAGTCAGAGTGATACAGATAGACACGCATGCATACGCTAATAGAGCCTTTGGGAAGACTGTCTGGGCTCATTCATGTTACATATTTCACTTCAGTCTTTATGGTTGCTTGCTTCACTGAAGAGTTTCCAAGGGTGAAATATATCAGTTTGTGCATTTACTTACATCAAGTAACTGTAATGGTGACCTCCCTTCACAGCCCCCCACCCGGATGACGGTGATTAGACCTAAGACTGCTCTAAGCTACGATTAAAACAGTCCAAATGTTCATATTTCAAATGTCAATCTGCCTGAATAAACACACTAATCTGGCTCCATTGCCAGGAGTGCACCTGAATGTGGAAAGTGAGTCAAGTCCCAGACGCTCAGAGAATGTCCAAGGGAATTCGAATGAAAATGCATCACTGCTCATCATTTCTCTTGATCTGTATTATGATCCTCACTGTGTTAGTGCTTTTATGCATAATGACACAGAGACCCCAAGATGTATGGATAAAAATAATAGTAATATGCTTCCTCCACTGAAAAATTCCATCCCCTGTTGTCTCTCACATCAAAATCCACCCACATGTTTGTTTAGAAATGTTTTGGCTTGTAAACAGTGCTTGATTTGTGTCGATTATTGTGATGTTTTTATCAGCTCTTTGGACTCTCATTCTGACGGCACCCATTCACTGCAGAGGATCCATTGCTGAGCAAGTGATGGAATGCTACATTTCTCCAAATCTGATGAAGAAACAAACTCATCAACATCTTGGATGTCCCAAGGGTGAGTACATTTTCAGCAAATGTAATTTTTTTTTGGGTGAGCTCTTCCTTTAAACTTGTATCTTCACTGATCAAAACAAATTTGTCATATATATTTTTTAAAGCTTTAACCCTTTGTTTTAAAGTAGGTAAGCACCTGCAAATCAAATAATCAAATAAGCAGAAACTATAAGCATGTGAACATTTGTTCATGCATTTATTTATATTTTACCTATTAAAAAATAATACAGCAGTTTTGTCAACAGTTAGTTCTCATTAAAGTGAGTTCATCCTGCAAGCGAACAGCTCGTGCTGTAATAGCTCCCAGTCATTATGATCTTTACTTGGTAACTTATTGTCAGCACTGTGTTTTCTAAATTCCAAAGCCTCTGAGGAGCTGGTCGTTGCTATAGAGACGTAACATTTCGTTTGTTGTAAATGTTATTAGGCAGAATGTTTTAAAAGATTGAAAGATTGTCATCAAATGTATCTTGAAATACATGGTGTAGAGAGAGAGAGAGAGCTCAAACACTGAGAAAAAAAAAATAACAAGTTGATACAAAATATGTATACAGTATGTACTAAAATGTACCAATACACTTGTATATTTTACTTTATTATAAATTTCTTGCATAAAATGAACACAGATCTAACACAGTTTTTGTCAACTGTTTATATTTGATTTTAAAAATGATTTCAATTATATGTTTAAAAAAGTACAATTATTTATAATAATATATTTTAAGGTGGATTTTTTATAGCTTAAGACTGAAATTCAGGTTCTGGGACGAGGGACAATAAAATCTACACGAAAAAGAAAAAAAGCATTTAAATGAGCACTTTTTATTAAGATTTATTAAATACTATGTATCAACATTTAAATTAATCATTTGATACAAAGCACTTGTTGCATGGTTTTACATCGTATTTCTATTTAAAAATGTAAACATGAACACAATAAGTACATTATACCTAATGTACTATTTTTTTTTTTTACATAAGAAAATAAGACACTTACTATAAAGTGGGACAACGTTTTTAATCTGAGTTTCACATAAATAAATAAATATGCTGTAATTTGTGTGAATAAATGCTTACAATGCAATTGTGTTCTACTAAACTGACAAAGAGAAAGACAACCACAGTAGTGAATTTGTCAGTCAGGGACAATGATGTCTCTCATGTGTCTTATTCTTTCGTTACATCTGTTGCATGAATCAGTTCTTCAATTGCATTGTTTCTCCACATTATAATCTGTGAATCTGTGTGCTTCTGCACTCAGTCGCACAGACAAGAATATCAGAGTAAAATCAAGTCTATAGGAGCGTCTGTCAGATCAGATAGCAGCCTCACTGACTGTGCCCACACTTCACCTTATCCCCATGTCTCTGAGGATTCCATTCATCGCACTGATAAGCAAAAAGCAGACATTTAGTCACAGTATCTCCCTGATTCACGCACAGCACACCCCACTAATCTCTCACAGCCAATGATAACCAGCAAACGCAGACAGACTCAGAGCATGAGACATACAAGCAGAAGCCAGTTTCTCCGTTTTTCAGGTTACTTTCCTCTCGACACCTGAGTGTAACATGTTGTTCCATACAAGGAATTGCAGCGGGTCTGTTGTTTTACCCAGCTATCAGACATGATAAGCCACTGTTGACACAGCAGTGGAACAGTATACATTTTTCGATTTCCCCTGTTCTTTGTCCTGATTTAAAGGATCTTTTTTTGTAATAGAAATCTCCACCAGCTGTTTAGAATAGCATATAAACAAAGCAGATCAGAGCTTTGAATAAACACATTCTGAAATGATACTGTACATAATTCCATCCATAAATGACAAACCCTGGGATATTGGAATACTTAAACCAGTTTTGGAGTCTAATGGTTGAATTGATGTAGGAGTTTTTGTAGTCTTTGCTAATGATACAGTCTGAATGTAACTACGTAGTTATTTTACACAGTTATGATTTTGTATGAATTTGTTAGCCACCAATTCACCAAAACGTAAAATAGTTATGAACTGCAATGCACTGGAATGAGTGGCATTTGTGTGTGACAGTAAAGACAAAATATAAATTAATTATTTGTTACTTTAAGCTGATTAAAATAAGCTTCTAATCAGGGCTTTAAGGTACATTAATGGAAAATTGACTATAATCTGTATATGTGGCTACTGGTCTAATATTTCGGTCTAATATTACTGTTCTGATATTATTATGCAACAGCTTTGGGGTGAATTAAAAGATATGTTGTAAATGCTGAAGAATTTTAGTTATTTCATCAAATGAAAAGTGACTAATCCAATATACCATATTTCATAAATTTGGTACATTTGAAAACCTTTGGATGTTTGTCCTAAGTTTCTTTTCATTTAAAAGCATCAAAATATATACAGTATAATGCATTCATTTAAAATATTCCTTTAAAGTTTTAATATTTAATCAACGATTAGCCCTGTAAACCGTTTAAAATTCCCTCACAGTAATCAAAGTTGTATGTATGTATGTATGTATGCATTTATTTATTTTCAGCTCTTACTATTATGTGAACCTGCAATGTAATTTAATCCACCATCGGATGACTGGAATAGCACTTCACCAGGAGCAAACTGCATCATTCACACACATTGTAAAATGATGAGGTAGTTTGTCAAGGGGTTACATCAGGATAACATTGACATGTTGCTTCTTGACTTGCTGTCGATATTTTCCCAAGAGAACTGTTGTAAAGACACTCAGGAAACTTCTTCTTCTTGAAGCCACTGGCATAATTCATTGGAACAGAGATCAAAGGAAAACTAAGTCAGAAAGCAAGTATCATGTTTGCTTTGGTATGTTGATACTATCACTTTTGCTGAAGAAAAAAAAAGTTGCTGGTAAACATACAAGTGAAGTCAAATTTAAACATCTGTAGATGTGGTGCAATTACACAATTATAAACTTTGAACTAGATCAAAGCTATGATGTTTTATATCATAAACTTTGAAATATATCGAAAAATCAGGAGTTGCTAGACAAGCTGCTCCAGCACCCAGTGACAGTGACAGAACAACTTGAAGCGAGATCAGATAAATAATAATAATAATTCCTTACATTTATATAGCGCTTTTCTGGGCACTCAAAGTGCTTTACATAGAAAGGGAGAATCTCCTCAACCACCACCAGTGTGCGAGCAATAAATAAAGTCATTTCATTCAACTTGACAAATGCTTTTAATATAATTTGGATATACATCTTGGGATTTTTAATGACCACAGAGAGTCAGGACCTCGGTTTAACGTCTCATCCGAAAGACGGTGCTTTTTGACAGTATAGTGTCCCCGTCACTATACTGGGGCACTAGGACCCACACAGACCACAGGGTGAGCACCCCCTGCTGGCCTCACTAACACCTCTTCCAGCAGCAACCTAGTTTTCCCAGGAGGTCTCCCATCCAGGTACTTGACCAGCTCAACCCTGTTTAGCTTCAGTGGGCGACCAGTCTTGGGCTGCAGGGTGATATGGCTGCTGGATAGTGTCGACAGATGGTCGGTACTAGGGGTTGCAGCGAGACCTGTGCCATGGTGCCAGCCAGGATCCTGGGAAAAGAATGTTTGGATTAGGAAAGAACTGCCACTAATCAAATTAATCTTCTTTTTTTTTATTAATAATGCACTGAATAAATTTCAAATTCAAAATCTCGTTAAATGCATTTCAATCATGACAACTCTCGGAATATATATTTGGTTTCCATTTGGTGCTACACAGATCTAGTATGGACGTTAGGTAAATAAACACTCTGCTGTGCACGTAACACGTAAGATATACTGCTGCTGCTGCTTGAATAGGCATACATAAATCCCATAGCACATTTAGACAAGTGGTGCTGGGGAGGTGGAGGGTCTCATAGGAATTGCAGGACAGGCTTACAGCGAACCAGGCTATTTAAATGTCACTCAAGCAAGCAGAATCAGCATAGGCCTATAAGCTTGATGTGACTGCTAGCAGATTGCATGGAAAGAACCTATCAGTCTGCGCCATCTAGAGTTTAAAGACTGAACATTAATATTTCACTTACCTGAAATTTGTCTTTGCTTCACTCGTCCGCCAAACCAGTCATGATCCATTGAACTTCACCAATGCATACATGGCGTACATCACAAAGCAAATTATAACATCCCTGTAATGTGATGAACAGGCATTCAGGCCTGCAAGTGATGTGTACAATAAATCACATGGAAGCATAGAAAATCTGCCTTCTGCTGGCTGAATGAGAATATCCTGCGGTCAGGATTTTCAGGTAAAGGGAAGATGACTCAACTGACAAATTACTTTTGCTTTGCTGAGGTCCTCTTCATGGAGTAATATCCATCAAAGACATGAATGTATGGTTAACCCCACCCATCCATAAACCGGGTCTTAATTATCAAAGAAAGAGAAAAAAACCTCAGATGAGTCAGATGACATTTACTCAGCTTTAATAAGCACATGTGCAAGACAAATGGATATACCTGACCATGAATCAGATTGTCAGAGTAAGACTGATCTCATTCTTTGAAAGTAATGTCATGTTGTCTTCTGGGTCTGTTTAATATGAGGGACAGTGAATCTTGTGTTTACAAAAGACTTAATTGTATTTAGGTGTGTGTGTGTATGCATGTGTAAGCAGGCCTGACAAAGGAGTGTTTCAGGTTTCATCAATCAATGTAACATGTCAGGAAAATGTCTCAGGGTATTGGAAGTGTTGTCTTGTATTTCAAAATATATTTTCTCAATTCTTTTCTTTATGGCAGTAGAGTGCCTGTATTATAGTCAACTGCATAATTAGTGGTATCATAGTGCTAATGAGACAATTAATCACTGAAAAACAAAGGGTGATGAAATCCAAAAGTAACTGTTCAATAAGGTCACAGCACTGCCACACGATAAGAAACATCTGTAAATCGAAGTGCTATGAAGATTAATGTGTAACATTATAGAGTGAACATTATTGACAAAAAAATTTATCAAAAAGCTTAAGAACTAGGAGGCCAGAAGTTTGTTTTAAAGGGAAACAGGCAGTTACTGGCAGACATTTCCTTGAAGAAATTCCCCATTCAAAAATTCCACAGAATTAATCTCTGAACAGAAGCTCATTCCAACCCCACATGTGTGACAGCTCAAATCCCAACAGGAAAAACCGCACAAACCTCGGAATGTTATGAATTACAAAGTGTAATAATTATCTGGACAACACAAAATATTTACATTCATATTGAAGGGTTAATTCACCCAAACATTCTGTCTGAAGCTCACCCTCATATAATTCCAAACCTATAAGACTTTAAGATATGTTTAATATTCTCTTCAAAAAGTCCATAAAGACATATGAATTGAGGTTCAATATAACTGATGAACAGATTTAAAGGGGACATAACACACAGTTTTGCCTAATCTCATGTTATTCTTGATTACCTATAGAGTAGTATTGCATCCTTCATATCTCCAAAGAGTCTTTAATTGTATCACATTTATAAAAGAAAGATACAGCTTTACGATTCTTTCCGAAAACAGCTGAGCTCCTGGAGGCGCGCCGTGGGCGGAGCTAAAGAGTCACGAGCACTTGAGCGCCGATTGCCAACAAAACACAGAAACTTGATGCAGTTTCACATACCGCCTCTGGTTCCGAATCATGACCAGGATCTTCTATAGCTGGGATGTGGACCAACAGAATATCAGGATAATGTTTAAGCTCATTTGTGTTTACTATATTACATATAAGATAAAGCTCAATCATGCTTACTTTCACATTTGAGCTTCCATTTACTTCCATTTCTGTTTAATTAAAGGGGGGTCTAATGCTATTTCTTGCATTCTGAGATATCTACACTGTCGAAGATTTGGATTCTCATGCTAAACGTGGCCAAAGTTTAAAAAAAATGATTTGGACGTATGACCAGTAATTCTGTGTCAAATACACTCCTTCCAGGTTCGTATAAGTTTCAGAACATTTTTTTTTCGAGCATGGCCTT